>NC_056441.1:94186155-94231155 GCF_018296145.1 Oncorhynchus tshawytscha | reverse complement strand
ATTTGCTCTGTTGCTTTCTGTCGCTCTGCGTCTAATAGCCGTGGTGTATTCATTTCTGACTCAATGTTTGTATATACATTTTTACTTCACTTTTTCCCCGCAGCGCTAGCTAGCCAATGTTCTGTGTGAAGGAACATCGACCAATCGGTCTGATTGAAATTTAATGAACATCACACCTTGGCCTGCCAGGTTGTGAAATAAGATCAGTAGTGATTGACATGGGTTAGGGTTAGGGTTAGGTTAGGTTAGGTTATGGTTAGCCTAATGGGTTAGGTTAGATTAGGTTAGGGTTAGATTAGGTTAGGGTTAGGTTAGGGTTAGGGTTAGCCTAATGGGTTATGGTTAGGTTAGATTAGGTTAGGGTTAGGATAGGGTTAGCCTAATGGGTTCGGTTAGATTAGGTTAGATTAGGTTTGGTTAGGGTTAGCCTAATGGGTTAGGGTTACGTTGGGGTTAGGTTAGGGTTAGGTTAGGTTTAGGTTAGGGTTAGGGCCTAATGCCAATACTTATTTATATTATGTGAAGTCCGTTAGAACATTTTTACTCCTTCAGAACAGGACTGTGTTCTAAATGGAACCCTTGATAGTGCATTACTTTTGACCAGGGCCCATAGGGTAGTGCACTACTTTTGACCAGGGCCCATAGGGTAGTGCACTACTTTGGACCAGGGCCCATAGGGTAGTGCACTACTTTTGACCAGGGCCCATAGGCAATATATAGGGAATAATGTTATATTTGGGACACAGACAGCAGTATAGAAATTGAGCAGGATTGTGGGAAGGGCAAAAAGGAGTGCCTCGTGTTACAGAGGCTGTAGCAGGAGTGTTTTGATTGAGTGAATTAATATTTAGCATTATGTGAAGGTGACTACAGAACAATGAGATGTCATGTCAAATAATGAACTTGCAGGTTTAATCCTGTTTATACAATAAAGCCTTGTGAAGGTTGTGGATCAACGTAGTCATGAATAGTGGCAATGTGTGATTAATACACCAATGTTTAGACTTTAAAATGAAGGAGATATCGCTATTGATTGTTGAAGAATATAACTTACTGTATGCCTTGTGAATTTAGCTAAACACTCGTACCCCATCAGAACCTAAAATATAAGGTTGTTTTGCTCCATTGTTTGTCCACAATATAATTGTAAACAAAGAGAGTGTAAAGCCTCAAAACATGGTTAAACGTATCATTTTGAACTTACTCAGTACATTTTGCTAAACCTGAACTTCTAAATACTCTCCTGCAACCCGCCTCACCCAATGTAGCTATTTTTTTCTAAAGTACTTATATTTACTTCGGATCCCCTCAACTGAAGCTAGCCAGCTAACTACCAGGTATCAGTCAACAAACCATTGCTAGCGGTCTTCAGCTAACCGGTCATCAGCTAACCTTTAGCTCGGAAAGCTCTCGCCAGTTCGAACAACGCGACTCTAACCAGAGCATAACGGACCTATATTTTTTATTTATTTTTTTATCCCCGGATTCCCACCGTAAACGGAACATTTTCAGCTGGATCTTCACAACTAGCTAACTAGCTAACCGCAACCCCGGATGATTACTCCTGGCTAGCGTTTCCACCCACTTAGCTTGAAGCTAGCCCGGCCAGAGCTCCAGTGCTACCACCGAAGCATACTCCTGGGCTACAATATCCGGACCCACGACCAGTCTATCGATGTCACCACATGAAGAGGCATAAGCAGACTCACCCCATCGCGACGCCCCCCAAAGGCTAACTTTCTAGCCCTAGCTATCTCCTTGCTTGCTAATTCGGCCTGCTAACTGCTAGCTTGTTTAGCCCCGGTCCGCTAACTGCTACCTTGTTTAGCCCCGGTCCGCTAACTGCTACCTTGTTTAGCCCCGGCCTACTAACTGTTAGCTTGTTAGCACAGGCCTGCTAACCGTCTGAATCGCCGCGTCCCAAACACTCACTGGACCCATATTTACTTTCAATCTCTTTTCGATTTTTAATTTGCTTATACCTTCCGGTAACCTGCCTCACCCAATGTGATACGGAATCGCTATTATTTTTTATTTTTAGAACACACTCAAGAACCTCCAGAAGCTAACCAGCTAACTAGCTACAAGCTATTTAGTCATTGTTAGCCACTGCCAGCGGCCTTTACCTTACCTGGATAATACTCGCCAGTCCAGCTTCCCTGCCCCATCCACCGCTGCCCCCTGGACACTGATCACCTGGCTACATAGCTGATGCATGCTGGACTGTCCATTAATCACGGTACTCCATTCTGCTTGTTTATGTGTTATCTGTCGGCCCCAGCTGCACTCAGGCTCTGTGTGTAGTTAATCCGACCCTCCCTGCCTAGTCATCGCCATTTTACCTGCTGTTGTTGTGCTAGCTGATTAGCTGTTGTTGTCTCACCTACTGTTTTAGTTTTAGCTACTGTTTTAGCTAGCTCTCCCAATTCAACACCTGTGATTACTGTATGCCTCGCTGTTTGTCTCTCTCAAATGTCAATATGCCTTGTATACTGTTGTTCAGGTTAGTTATCATTGTTTTAGTTTACAATGGAGCCCCTAGTTCCACTCTTCATAACCCTGATACCTCCTTTGTCCCACCTCCCACACATGCGGTGACCTCACCCATTACAACCAGCATGTCCAGAGATACAACCTCTCTCATCATCACCCAGTGCCTGGGCTTACCTCCACTGTACCCGCACCCCACCATACCCCTGTCCGCGCATTAAGCCCTGAATATATTCTACCATGCCCAGAAATCTGCTCCTTTTATTCTCTGTCCCCAACGCTCTAGGCGACCAGTTTTGATAGCCTTTAGCCGCACCCTCAATCTACTCCTCCTCTGTTCCGCGGGTGATGTGGAGGTAAACCCAGGCCCTGCATGTCCCCAGGCACCCTCATTTGTTGACTTCTGTGATCGAAAAAGCCTTGGTTTCATGCATGTCAACATCAGAAGCCTCCTCCCTAAGTTTGTTTTACTCACTGCTTTAGCACACTCTGCTAACCCTGATGTCCTTGCCGTGTCTGAATCCTGGCTCAGGAAGGCCACCAAAAATTCTGAGATTTCCACACCCAACTATAACATTTTCCGTCAAGATAGAACTGCCAAAGGGGGAGGAGTTGCAGTTTACTGCAGAGAGAGCCTGCAAAGTAATGTCATACTTTCCAGGTCCATACCCAAACAGTTCGAACTACTAATTTTGAAAATTACTCTCTCCAGAAATAAGTCTCTCACTGTTGCCGCCTGCTACCGACCCCCCCTCAGCTCCCAGCTGTGCCCTGGACACCATTTGTGAATTGATCGCCCCCCATCTAGCTTCAGAGTTTGTTCTGTTAGGTGACCTAAACTGGGATATGCTTAACACCTCGGCAGTCCTACAATCTAAGCTAGATGCCCTCAACCTCACACGAATCATCAAGGAACCCACCAGGTACAACCTTAAATCTGTAAACAAGGGCACCCTCATAGATGTCATCCTGACCAACTGGCCCTCCAAATACACCTCTGCTGTCTTCAACCAGGATCTCAGCGATCACTGCCTCATTGCCTGTATCCGCTACGGAGCCGCAGTCAAACGACCACCCCTCATCACTGTCAAACGCTCCCTTAAACACTTCTGTGAGCAGGCCTTTCTAATCGACCTGGCCCGGGTATCCTGGAAGGACATTGACCTCATCCTGTCAGTTGAGGATGCCTGGTCATTCTTCAAAAGTAACTTCCTCAACATTTTAGATAAGCATGCTCCGTTCAAAAAATGCAGAACTAAGAACAGATACAGCCCTTGGTTCACTCCAGACCTGACTGCCCTCGACCAGCACAAAAATATCCTGTGGCGGACTGCAATAGCATCGAATAGTCCCTGCGATATGCAACTGTTCAGGGAAGTCAGGAACCAATACACGCAGTCAGTCAGGAAAGCTAAGGCCAGCTTCTTCAGGCAGAAGTTTGCATCCTGTAGCTCCAACTCTAAAAAGTTCTGGGACACTGTAAAGTCCATGGAGAACAAGAGCACCTCCTCCCAGCTGCCCACTGCACTGAGGCTAGGTAACACGGTCACCACCGATAAATCCATGATTATCGAAAACTTCAAGCATTTCTCAACAGCTGGCCATGCCTTCCGCCTGGCTACTCCAACCTCAGCCAACAGCTCCGTCCCACCCCCCCGCAGCTACTCACCCAAGCCTCTCCAGGTTCTCCTTTACCCAAATCCAGATAGCAGATGTTCTGAAAGAGCTGCAAAACCTGGACCCGTACAAATCAGCTGGGCTTGACAATCTGGACCCTCTATTTCTGAAACTACCCGCCGCCATTGTCGCAACCCCTATTACCAGCCTGCTCAACCTCTCTTTCATATCGTCTGAGATCCCCAAGGATTGGAAAGCTGCCGCAGTCATCCCCCTCTTCAAAGGGGGAGACACCCTGGACCCAAACTGTTACAGACCTATATCCATCCTGCCCTGCCTATCTAAGGTCTTCGAAAGCCAAGTCAACAAACAGGTCACTGTCCATCTCGAATCCCACCGTACCTTCTCCGCTGTGCAATCTGGTTTCCGAGCCGGTCAAGGGTGCACCTCAGCTACGCTCAAGGTACTAAACAATATCATAACCGCCATCGATAAAAGACAGTACTGTGCAGCCGTCTTCATCGACCTTGCCAAGGCTTTCGACTCTGTCAATCACCATATTCTTATCGGCAGACTCAGTAGCCTCGGCTTTTCGGGTGACTGCCTTGCCTGGTTCCCCAATTACTTTGCAGACAGAGTTCAGTGTGTCAAATTGGAGGGCATGCTGTCCGGTCCTCTGGCAGTCTCTATGGGGGTGCCACAGGGTTCAATCCTCGGGCCGACTCTTTTCTCTGTATATATCAATGATGTTGCTCCTGCTGCGGGCGATTCCCTGATCCACCTCTACGCAGACGACACCATTCTATATACTTCCGGCACGTCCTTGGACACTGTGCTATCTAACCTCCAAACGAGCTTCAATGCCATACAACACTCCTTCCTTGGCCTCCAACTGCACTTAAACGCTAGTAAAACCAAATGCATGCTTTTCAACCGTTCGCTGCCTGCACCCGCACGTCTGACCAGCATCACCACCCTGGATGGTTCCGACCTTGAATATGTGGACATCTATAAGTACCTAGGTGTCTGGCTAGACTGTAAACTCTCCTTCCAGACTCATATCAAACATCTCCAATCGAAAATCAAATCAAGAATCGGCTTTCTATTCCGCAACAAAGCCTCCTTCACTCACGCCGCCAAACTTACCCTAGTAAAACTGACTATCCTACCGATCCTCGACTTCGGCGATGTCATCTACAAAATTGCTTCCAACACTCTACTCAGCAAACTGGATGCAGTTTATCACAGTGCCATCCGTTTTGTCACTAAAGCACCTTATACCACCCACCACTGCGACTTGTATGCTCTAGTCGGCTGGCCCTCGCTACATATTCGTCGCCAGACCCACTGGCCCCAGGTCATCTACAAGTCCATGCTAGGTAAAGCTCCGCCTTATCTCAGTTCACTGGTCACGATGGCAACACCCATCCGTAGCACGCGCTCCAGCAGGTGTATCTCACTGATCATCCCTAAAGCCAACACCTCATTTGGCCGCCTTTCGTTCCAGTTCTCTGCTGCCTGTGACTGGAACGAATTGCAAAAATCGCTGAAGTTGGAGACTTTTATCTCCCTCACCAACTTCAAACATCTGCTATCTGAGCAGTTAACCGATCGCTGCAGCTGTACATAGTCTATCGGTAAATAGCCCACCCATTTTTACCTACCTCATCCCCATACTGTTTTTATTTATTTACTTTTCTGCTCTTTTGCACACCAATATCTCTACCTGTACATGACCATCTGATCATTTATCACTCCAGTGTTAATCTGTAAAATTGTAATTATTCGTCTACCTCCTCGTGCCTTTTGCACACAATGTATATAGACTCCCCTTTTTTTTCTACTGTGTTATTGACTTGTTAATTGTTTACTCCATGTGTAACTCTGTGTTGTCTGCTCACACTGCTATGCTTTATCTTGGCCAGGTCGCAGTTGCAAATGAGAACTTGTTCTCAACTAGCCTACCTGGTTAAATAAAGGTGAAATAAAAAATAAATAAAAAAGTACGTAGATGGTAAGTCGGTGTCCATAGCTGTCATTTTGAACTTACTCAGTACGTAGATGGTAAGTCGGTGTCCATAGTTGTCATTTTGAACTTACTCAGTACGTAGATGGTAAGTCGGTGTCCATAGCTGTCATTTTGAACTTACTCAGTACGTAGATGGTAAGTCGGTGTCCATAGCTGTCATTTTGAACTTACTCAGTACGTAGATGGTAAGTCGGTGTCCATAGCTGTCATTTTGAACTTACTCAGTACGTAGATGGTAAGTCGGTGTCCATAGCTGTCATTTTGAACTTACTCAGTACGTAGATGGTAAGTCGGTGTCCATAGCTGTCTACGGATTTGAAAGCGATAACATTTATTCAGCCCCATCACCCCTCATGTATCAGAAACAGTAGTGGGGTGACTGCTTTGTTGTCGTTTGACCTGCAGATTACACCTTTAATGATGCTATTTATTTTGTTTTGAAAGTGAGGATAAATGAAGACGTTATACAGAGAACATAAAACAAATGGTTCTTTTATTTTTCATTATTTGGTGTTGTGTTGTAGGAGGATTCAATGTGGAACAGGGTATTATTTTAAATAGTTTGGCTCCGTATAGGGGAGTTGTTCTGTTCTGGTTTCTGATCAACAGGAATATGCTTCTGTGACGTTAACTACTGGGTGATGTCTGAGTGTATCAGTTGCAGCAGTTTCTTCCAGTTGTGTCAATCTTCTTCCTGAATATAAATGTATTCCCAAATGTATTCTCAAGTTTCAAGTGAATTGAGTGATTTCTTATTTTTTTTTATAGTCCATGCACTCCATAAAACAATAGCAGTGCCTTTGAGGTTTAAGGCCTAACACACTTTTATGCAATCTACAGTTATGTGTTCTGTCTATAGGATAAAACTGTTCTTTGCCCTGGAGGGGTCAGAACTTCATCAACAACAACAGTTATTAGTAAAGCAGCTAAAGAGTCACATTGGTGTGTCCCAAAATGGCACCTTTATGAAGGGTAATAGGATGTACCACAGACCTGTTGTTGGGTTTCTGTACCCACACACACACACACACACACACACACACAAGACAGAACATCATGATATCAGCCTCTCTCTGCCCTGATAAGACATCAAAACACACAATTATGGTCAGATGAAACCAAAATAGAACTTTTTGGTAAAAACTCAACTCGTCGTGTTTGGAGGACAAAGAATGCTGAGTTGCATCCAAAGAACACCATACCTACTGTGAAGCATGGGGGTGGAAACATCATGCTCTGGGGCTGTTTTTCTGCAAAGGGACCAGGACGACTGATCCGTGTAAAGGAAAGAATGAATGGGGCCATGTATCATGAGCTTTTGAGTGAAAACCTCCTTCCATCAGCAAGGGCATTGAAGATGAAACATGGCTGGGTCTTTCAGCATGACAATGATCCCAAACACACCGCCCAGGCAACGAAGGAGTGGCTTCGTAAGAAGCATTTCAAGGTCCTGGAGTGGCCTAGAAAGTCTCCAGATCTCAACCCCATAGAAAATCTTTGGAGGGAGTTGAAAGTCTGTGTTGCCCAGAAACAGCCCCAAAACATCACTGCTTTAGAGGAGATCTGCATGGAGGAATGGGCCAAAATACCAGCAACAGTGTGTGAAACCTTGTGAAGACTTACAGAAAACATTTGACCTCTGTCCTTGCTAACAAAGGGTATATAACAAAGTATTGAGAAACTTTTGTTATTGACCAAATACTTATTTTCCACCATAATTTGCAAATAAATTCTTTAAAAATCCTACAATGTGATTTTTGGGATTTTCTTTCTCATTTTGTCTGTCATAGTTGAAGTGTACCTATGATGAAAATCACAGGCCTCTCTCATCTTTTTAAGTGGGAGAACTTGCACAATTGGTGGCTGACTAACTACTTTTTTGCCCCACTGTATATAGATCATTTCTATATAATTAATTTATATGCACATCTGTGCTGCCGAGTCTGCCAGCCAGAAAAAGTGAGTTCTACCCCATTCTGTTTATCATAAATCAAATTCAAGACAAGCAACTTGTGATGTTAACATCCAACTTTTCTTTTGATTAAAATATAAAGTTGGAGGAGACTTGGCTGTTTGCTTTTTACTTACGGCGTCTGGCTCTATTATAAAGCGAAGAAGATTAAGCCTGCGTCCCAAATGAAGCCTTATTTCCCTATGTAGTGCACTACTTTAGACCAGAGGGCCCTGGTAGTAGTAGTGCACTACATAGGGAATAGGGTGCTATTTGAACAGTTGATATGAGGAGTTGAAGAATTTATTTCCCAAATGCCAAATCAACACTTTTTTTTCACATTTGTGTTTTTCATCAGAAATGTGTGCTTATGGGTACCTTCGTGTGTGTGTGTAAAATATTAATGTCCTCGGATGTCTTATTCGTCGATATATCCATAGTTTAGCTGGAATGGATTATTCGTATTCTATATATTTGACTGTGATATGTGGTTGTCTCACCTAGCTATCTAAGATGAATGCATCTAACAGTGCGTAACAGCAGCAGCAGTCTTACACTGGTGTCCTCTCTCAGGTAGACTACAGTAATGTGGTGTCCTCTCTCAGGTAGACTACAGTAATCTGGTGTCCTCTCTCAGGTAGACTACAGTAATCTGGTGTCCTCTCTCAGGTAGACTACAGTAATGTGGTGTCCTCTCTCAGGTAGACTACAGTAATGTGGTGTCCTCTCTCAGGTAGACTACAGTAATCTGGTGTCCTCTCTCAGGTAGACTACAGTAATCTGGTGTCCTCTCAGGTAGACTACAGTAATCTGGTGTCCTCTCTCAGGTAGACTACAGTAATCTGGTGTCCTCTCTCAGGTAGACTACAGTAATCTGGTGTCCTCTCAGGTAGACTACAGTAATGTGGTGTCCTCTCTCAGGTAGACTACAGTAATCTGGTGTCCTCTCTCAGGTAGACTACAGTAATCTGGTGTCCTCTCTCAGGTAGACTAGAGTAATCTGGTGTCCTCTCTCAGGTAGACTACAGTAATGTGGTGTCCTCTCTCAGGTAGACTACAGTAATGCGGTGTCCTCTCTCAGGTAGACTACAGTAATGTGGTGCCCTCTCTCAGGTAGACTACAGTAATGTGGTGTCCTCTCAGGTAGACTACAGTAATGTGGTGTCCTCTCTCAGGTAGACTACAGTATTTTTTTTATTTTTTATTTCACCTTTATTTAACCAGGTAGGCTAGGTTGGTAGGTAAGTTCTCATTTGCAACTGCGACCTGGCCAAGATACAGCATAGCAGTGTGAACAGACAACACAGAGTTACACATGGAGTAAACAATTAACAAGTCAATAACACAGTAGAAAAAAAGGAGTCTATAAACAGTGTGCAAAAGGCATGAGGAGGTAGGCGAATAATTACAATTTTGCAGATTAATAACACTGGAGTGATAAATGATCAGATGGTCATGTACAGGTAGAGATATTGGTGTGCAAAAGAGCAGAAAAGTAAATAAATAAAAACAGTATGGGGATGAGGTAGGTAAAAATGGGGGGGCTATTTACCGATAGACTATGTACAGCTGCAGCGATCGGTTAACTACTCAGATAGCAGATGTTTGAAGTTGGTGAGGGAGATAAGTCTCCAACTTTAGCGATTTTTGCAATTCGTTCCAGTCACAGGCAGCAGAGAACTGGAACGAAAGGCGGCCAAATGAGGTGTTGGCTTTAGGGATGATCAGTGAGATACACCTGCTGGAGTGCGTGCTACGGATGGGTGTTGCCATCGTGACCAGTGAACTGAGATAAGGCGGAGCTTTACCTAGCATGGACTTGTAGATAAACTGGAGCCAGTGGGTCTGGCGACGAATATGTAGCGAGGGCCAGCCGACTAGAGCATACAAGTCGCAGTGGTGGGTGGTATAAGGTGCTTTAGTGACAAAACGGATGGCACTGTGATAAACTGCATCCAGTTTGCTGAGTAGAGTGTTGGAAGCAATTTTGTAGATGACATCGCCGAAGTCGAGGATCGGTAGGATAGTCAGTTTTACTAGGGTAAGTTTGGCGGCGTGAGTGAAGGAGGCTTTGTTGCGGAATAGAAAGCCGATTCTTGATTTGATTTTCGATTGGAGATGTTTGATATGAGTCTGGAAGGAGAGTTTACAGTCTAGCCAGACACCTAGGTACTTATAGATGTCCACATATTCAAGGTCTGAACCATCCAGGGTGGTGATGCTGGTCAGGCGTGCGGGTGCAGGCAGCGAACGGTTGAAAAGCATGCATTTGGTTTTACTAGCGTTTAAGAGCAGTTGGAGGCCACAGAAGGAGTGTTGTATGGCATTGAAGCTCGTTTGGAGGTTAAATAGCACAGTGTCCAAGGACGGGCCGGAAGTATATAGAATGGTGTCGTCTGCGTAGAGGTGGATCAGGGAATCGCCCGCAGCAAGAGCAACATCATTGATATATACAGAGAAAAGAGTCGGCCCGAGGATTGAACCCTGTGGCACCCCCATAGAGACTGCCAGAGGTCCGGACAGCATGTCCTCCGATTTGACACACTGAACTCTGTCTGCAAAGTAATTGGTGAACCAGGCAAGGCAGTCATCCGAAAAACCGAGGCTACTGAGTCTGCCGATAAGAATATGGTGATTGACAGAGTCGAAAGCCTTGGCAAGGTCGATGAAGACGGCTGCACAGTACTGTCTTTTATCGATGGCGGTTATGATATCGTTTAGTACCTTGAGCGTGGCTGAGGTGCACCCGTGACCGGCTCGGAAACCAGATTGCACAGCGGAGAAGGTACGGTGGGATTCGAGATGGTCAGTGACCTGTTTGTTGACTTGGCTTTCGAAGACCTTAGATAGGCAGGGCAGGATGGATATCCAATATCCAATCCTTGGGGATCTCAGACGATATGAAAGAGAGGTTGAACAGGCTGGTAATAGGGGTTGCGACAATGGCGGCGGATAGTTTCAGAAATAGAGGGTCCAGATTGTCAAGCCCAGCTGATTTGTACGGGTCCAGGTTTTGCAGCTCTTTCAGAACATATGCTATTTGGGTAAAGGAGAACCTGGAGAGGCTTGGGCGAGTAGCTGCGGGGGCGGGTGGAGCTGTTGGCTGAGGTTGGAGTAGCCAGGCGGAAGGCATGGCCAGCTGTTGAGAAATGCTTGTTGAAGTTTTCGATAATCATTTCGATAATCATGGATTGTGGATTGTGGCGTCCTCTCTCAGGTAGACTACAGTACTCTCATCCGTATACTCATTTATGTTTGTTTTGCGTGCCCCTCCGTGTCTCCTCTCTTCTCCTCCTCCTCTCCGTGTCTCCTCCTCCTCTCCTCTCCTCCTCTTCTCTGTGTCTCCTCTCCTCTCCGTGTCTCCTCCTCCTCTACTCTCCTCTCCTCCTCCTCTCCAGAGATCATGTACAGCTGGGTGTTCAACGAGTTCCCATCGTTTGTGGCCGAGGATAGCCGGCGGTTCATCTCCCAGTTAACGGGCAACCTGTACGTGTCCAAGGTGCAGCCTAGCGACGTGGGCAGCTACATCTGTCTGGTGAAGAACACAGTGACCAATGCCAGGGTCCTCAGCCCGCCCACGCCACTGACACTCAGAACAGATGGTGAGACGCCCCTGACACACTCCTTCACCCTTCTACACACGCACCTGACACACCCCTTCATCCCTCTACACATGCCCCTGACACACCCCTTCATCCCTCTACACACGCCCCTGACACACCCCTTCACCCTTCTACACACTCCCTGACACACCCCTTCATCCCTCTACACACGCCCCTGACACACCCCTTCATCCCTCTACACATGCCCTTGACACACCCCTTCATCCCTCTACACACGCCCCTGACACACCCCTTCATCCCTCTTCACACGCCCCTGACACACCCCTTCACCCCTCTACACACGCCTCTGACACACCCCTTCACCCCTCTACACACGCCCCTGACACACTCCTTCACCCTTCTACACACTCCCTGACACACCCCTTCATCCCTCTACACACGCCCCTGACACACCCCTTCATCCCTCTACACATGCCCCTGACACACCCCTTCATCCCTCTACACACGCCCCTGACAGCCTCCTCATACCTCACAATCTGTACCCTCCTCATCCAGGTGGAAACCTAATGGCAGATTTAGGTACTGTAATACATGAGCACTCAGGCACGCCACCCGGAAGTGGTCTAATATTTCACTTCCTGTAATGTGTTTACGTAAGCATACATTAGATATTCATTTGAAAGGTGTTTTCCCCTTGGTGGCCAAGGGCCTCAGCTCTGCTGACAGTGTCAAGAATAGATGGTCAGGAAGCTTTATCATTTGTAGCTTTCTCTAATCACGCACAATGTGCCCTGGCCAAACCATCCGTCAGGGAAATCATCTCTCCTGCATAAAATTAACTGAATCAATGGTTGTCATTGGTGAATGGGATGCTAGGTATTTTTATACTGTTAGCCTCTCAGGGGTCTAGGCTCGGACGGCGGTGCTGGAGAAAGGAGAGGAGAGGTGTTGGATTCAGGTGTGTCTCCCTCTCTTTCTCTCTCTTCTCTGACCTGAGGAGTGTTTTGATACATCTGGCTACACAGAGGATCGCTCATCATCACCTGGTGCAGCATCGCTCATCATCACCTGGTGCAGCATCGCTCATCATCACCTGGTGCAGCATCGCTCATCATCACCTGGTGCAGCATCGCTCATCATCACCTGGTGCAGCATCGCTCATCATCACCTGGTGCAGCATCGCTCATCATCACCTGGTGCAGTATCGCTCATCATCACCTGGTGCAGCATCGCTCATCATCACCTGGTGCAGCATCGCTCATCATCACCTGGTGCAGCATCGCTCATCATCACCTGGTGCAGCATCGCTCATCATCACCTAGTGCAGCATCGCTCATCAACACCTAGTGCAGCATCGCTCATCATCACACCTAGTGCAGCGTCGCTCATCATCACCTAATGCAGCGTCGCTCATCATCACCTAGTGCAGCGCCGCTCATCATCACCTAGTGCAGCGCCGCTCATCATCACCTAGTGCAGCGTCGCTCATCATCACCTAGTGCAGCGCTGCTCATCATCACCTAGTGCAGCGCCGCTCATCATCACCTAGTGCAGCGTCGCTCATCATCACCTAGTGCAGCGTCGCTCATCATCACCTAGTGCAGCGTCGCTCATCATCACCTAGTGCAGCGTCGCTCATCATCACCTAGTGCAGCGTCGCTCATCATCACCTAGTGCAGCGTCGCTATCATCACCAGCGTATCATCACCTAGTGCAGCGTCGTCATCATCACCTAGTGCAGCGTCGCTCATCATCACCTAGTGCAGCGTCGTGCAGCGTCATCATCACCTAGTGCAGCGCGCTCATCATCACCTAGTGCAGCGCCGCTCATCATCACCTAGTGCAGCGTCGCTCATCATCACCTAGTGCAGCGTCGCTCATCATCACCTAGTGCAGCGTCGCTCATCATCACCTAGTGCAGCGTCGCTCATCATCACCTAGTGCAGCGTGCTCATCATCACCTAGTGCAGCGTGCGCTCATCATCACCTAGTGCAGCGTCGCTCATCATCACCTAGTGCAGCGTCGCTCATCATCACCTAGTGCAGCGTCGCTCATCATCACCTAGTGCAGCGTCGCTCATCATCACCTAGTGCAGCGCTGCTCATCATCACCTAGTGCAGCGTCGCTCATCATCACCTGGTGCAGCGCTGCTGTTTGTCATTGTCAAGGTTTCAGAGGGTCATTGTAAATGTGCTCCAAGGTTCCCAATGCGTTTAAATGAAAAGGACTGCCCCGGGAAAACAGGTATCGGTTGGCAATGCAGATGATGTGGCAGCAGGTATTTAGCATTTTACATCGCTACGATGTCCTCTCCAGCTCATCTCTGTCTGTCTGCATTTGAATAAACGTGTTGTTGTGAAGCACTCCTTGGAGACATACATAACGCTAAGCTCATTACCATAGTAAATCAGATTGTTCCTCTCATTTACAAAGATGGAATATGAGGAGAGGAAGTGGTCCCCGTGATCTGGATGTCAGACCTATGTTCAGACGTCATTAAAACACTGATTCATACAAGAACACAAGCAGAGGAGAAATTCTGCTAGGACATATTAGACAGAGTCATTCTCCTTCTTCTAGTAACAGGTTGCTTTCTTACCTCAGCTGGTGGAAAATAAGAATTGTTGTATTATCCATATTTGTGGCCAATGAATGGTGTGGTGAGGTTATCGGGAGGGGTATTTAATTAAATGGTTTGGGGAGGTAATCGGGGAGGGGTATTTAATTAAATGGTTTGGGGAGGTTATCGGGGAGGGGTATTTAATTAAATGGTTTGGGGAGGTTATCGGGGTGGGGTATTTAATTAAATGGTTTGAGGAGGTTATCGGGGAGGGGTATTTAATTAAATGGTTTGGGGAGGTAATCGGGGAGGGGTATTTAATTAAATGGTGTGATGTGGTTATCGGGGAAGGGTATTTAATTCAATGGTGAGGTTGTCGGGGAAGGGTATTTAAAAACCAAGAGACTCTCTAATAGGGTAGTCTCTCTCAGAGGGTGGTCTCTCTCAGAGGGTAGGTTCTCTCAGAGGGTAGGCTCTCAGAAGGTTGTCTCTCTCAGAAGGTTGTCTCTCTCAGAGGGTAGGTTCTCAGAGGGTAGGCTCTCTCAGAAGGTAGGCTCTCTCAGAAGGTAGGCTCTCTCAGAAGGTAGGCTCTCTCAGAAGGTAGGCTCTCTCAGAAGATAGGCTCTCTCAGAAGGTAGGCTCTCTCAGAAGGTAGGCTCTCTCAGAAGGTAGGCTCTCTCAGAAGGTAGGCTCTCTCAGAAGGTAGGCTCTCTCAGAAGGTAGGCTCTCTCAGAAGATAGGCTCTCTCAGAAGGTAGTCTCTCTCAGAAGGTAGTCTCTCTCAGAAGGTAGGCTCTCTCAGAAGGTAGGCTCTCTCAGAAGGTAGGCTCTCTCAGAAGGTAGGCTCTCTCAGAAGGTAGGCTCTCTCAGAAGGTAGGCTCTCATAAGGTAGGCTCTCTCAGAAGGTAGTCTCTCTCAGAAGGTAGTCTCTCTCAGAAGGTAGTCTCTCTCAGAAGGTAGTCTCTCTCAGAAGGTAGGCTCTCTCAGAAGGTAGTCTCTCTCAGAAGGTAGTCTCTCTCAGAAGGTAGTCTCTCTCAGAAGGTAGGCTCTCTCAGAAGGTAGGCTCTCTCAGAAGGTAGGCTCTCTCAGAAGGTAGGCTCTCTCAGAAGGTAGTCTCTCTCAGAAGGTAGTCTCTCTCAGAAGGTAGGCTCTCTCAGAAGGTAGTCTCTCTCAGAAGGTAGTCTCTCTCAGAAGGTAGGCTCTCTCAGAAGGTAGTCTCTCTCAGAAGGTAGTCTCTCTCAGAAGGTAGTCTCTCTCAGAAGGTAGGCTCTCTCAGAAGGTAGGCTCTCTCAGAAGGTAGGCTCTCTCAGAAGGTAGTCTCTCTCAGAAGGTAGTCTCTCTCAGAAGGTAGTCTCTCTCAGAAGGTAGTCTCTCTCAGAAGGTAGGCTCTCTCAGAAGGTAGGCTCTCTCAGAAGGTAGGCTCTCTCAGAAGTTAGTCTCCACAACATAAAGGTGTCTAATACGATGCTCCATTCAGCCGTACAGCCCATTACACCAAACACTTTCTTGGCAGACGCCTCTCGCATATTCAGCCCGTACCGAGAATGTGGGTCTAAAAGGATGAAAATTATATTGGCACACCTCGCTGCTGAACCCTTCAGCTCTTGCAAGCTGTGTCTTCCCCCAGATGCTGGAGTCTGACCAATCAGAGGGTTCAATCTATGCCTCTGTCCAGTGAGATGCTGGCATCTATGCCCCAGTGAAAGTAGATGGTAATTACATTGGAGGGTTCGAAGCTCAAGCTGGATCTGTGTGGTGCCTCACCTCTGTCCTGCCCTGGTTCTAACACACTTAATCAAACCTGCCTCACTGCATCGTGGCTCTGTTACACCCCTGTGGTAAAGTCATGGGTCTTCCCTTCACAACGCAACGGGAGGAGATGAGGAGAACGTTGTCAAACACCTGAAATAAGCATTTTCTACAGCCTGTATGTTCATACCTCCTGAGCTGTTTTAAAGAAACACAATAGGCTTCTCTGTACCTCTGTAGAAATCTGGGTAAATATCGAAAGGAATGTCAGTTTTATTCAGTACATTCAGTAATACATTTTTGCTTGTTTTTCTAAAGTTGAACAGCCTTGGTAGCAGGCAGATAAGATAGTTATAAACAATCTACTATAACTTTACTGATAGTTTGAAATGGCTTACAGAGAAACCAAACGCTTTAGTTGTATTTATTCATCAAGAACGAATCAATAGGCTACTTAGCTTGGTCAAATTAATTTACAAACATACATCCTGCAAGTCCTGCCCATCACCGGCAGCTAAATTCAAATCAAATGCTGTGTGTTGCTCTGCACTCTCTCTCCTCATTCACTGACGATACTGTCTGCGCGCCCTAGACTGTCTAGCCACTAGATTCTAGCGTCCTGCCAAGCATAGCTTTGCTCCGTGGTTCACCTTGGAAATAACCCCTTACTAGGTAGAGTGACAGGGGGAGGGTACTCTTTTCCAGGTCCAGTCAGAGTGACAGGGGGAGGGTACTCCTTTCCTGGTCCAGTCAGAATGACAGGGGGAGGGTACTCTTTTCCTGGTCCAGTCAGAATGACAGGGGGAGGGTACTCTTTTCCTGGTCCAGTCAGAGTGACAGGGGGGGGGGGGTACTCTTTTCCTGGTCCAGTCAGCAACAAAATTCCTCTGACGTGCAAATGCCCTTGTGCCCCTATGGGCATGACACCTCTGACCCATACGATGAAGTATTTGGACACATTAATATATAGTGTGCCCTATGCATGGGCGCCTGACTTTGTCTGAAAGTGGGGGTAACAAATAAATAGATAGAAGTCCTCCAATTATACAATGTTGCTTCACAGAAGGATCCATATTTATGAACAGAACACAACCATTTTTCTTAGGCTGTGACACAATACAATGATTTTGAACTTGTGTACTCAAATAAATAAAGTACAAATATATCTGTAGAACACAAGGTCAGAAAAAAATATGTTCACATTTATCTAGTATATGCCAACAGTGAGCAACAACGCATAATTTATCATAACCAATAAATTTAACAAATCCTAATTTCTAAATTGCCCCATATTCACTGAGTGTAAAAAAACATTAAGAACACCTGCTCTTTCCATGACTAACCAGGTAAATTCAGTTGGAAGATATATTCCCTTATTGATGTCACTTGTTAAATCCACTTCAATCAGTGTAGATGAAGGGGAGGATGACTGGTTAAAGAAGGATTTTTAAGCCTTGAGACAATAGAGACATGGATTGTGTCTGTGTGCCATTCAGAGGGTGAATGGGCAAGACAAAATATTTAAGTGCCTTTGAACGGGGTATGGTAGTAGGAGCCAGGAGCACCGGTTTGTGTCAAGAACTGCAACGCTGCTGGGTTTTTCACACTCAACAGTTTCCCATGTGTATCAAGAATGGTCCACCACCCAAAGGACATGCAGACAACTTGACACAACTATGGGATGTATTGGAGTCAACATGGGCCAACGTCCCTGTGGAACGCTTTCCACACTTTGTAGAGTGTGTGCCCCAGCAAATTGAGGCTGTTCTGAGGGCCAGAAAAAGAGGTGCAACTCAATATTAGGAAGGTGTTCCTAATATTTTGTACACTCGGTGTATATTTAGTCAATAAAACAACAAGTGCCATGTTATATTGATTTATTGATGCATAATAACGACTGGTTATATTATATATATGTTGGAAGACAGTCTCAAAAGGCAGTAACCTCAGCAGTGGCACTTGCTTGTAGAAGCATATGGCATAGCCTTGATTTGTTAATTTAGCAGACAACATATTCTTATTTCCTGAGCCCTTATCACATTCAAGACACATCTATTTTATAGTACAAAAAGCCCCACCATGATGTGAAAAAACAGAATAAAATAGAACAGAATGTTTTTCCCAATGAAAACAGTTGCCAGTGTGAAGTGATGCCTCTGGAACGGTTATTCTCGAAGATCATTTGAAACGGGGCTCAATTTGGTGAGTTGAAAGTTTTAAAAAATTGCACGGTTACAGACCTAAATGTATCTTATTTTCGATAGACAGACATTAAATTTAGTTTATTCTGCCTGTTCTTTGGGATGGACAATTATACAGTGAACACTGTATGGGGATGATTTACGGCCACATGGCGAGACTCAGATGCAGACACAGGAGGCAGATGGTTGGAGTCTTACAATGTTTATTAATCCAAAAGGAGTAGGCAAGAGAATGGTCGTGGACAGCCAAAAATCAAAACCAGATCAGAGTTCAGGAGGTACAGAGTAGCAGAATGGCTCGTAGTCATAGTAGGCAGGTACAGAGTAGCATAATGGCTCGTAGTCAAAGCAGGCAGGTACAGAATAGCAGAATGGCTCATAGTCAAGGCAGACAGGCGGATACAGAGCAGAACAGGCAAGGGTCAAAACCGGGAGGACTAGATAAAGAGAATTGCAAAGGCAGGAGTATGGGAAAAATGCTGGTTTACTTGGAACATACAAGACGAAATGGCACAGAGAGACAGGAAACACAGGGATACATACACTGGAACAGAGACACAGGAAACACAGGGATAAATACACTGGAACAGAGACACAGGAAACACAGGGATAAATACACTGGAACAGAGACACAGGAAACACAGGGATAAATACACTGGTACAGAGAGACAGGAAACACAGGGATAAATACACTGGCACAGAGAGACAGGAAACACAGGGATAAATACACTGGTACAGAGAGACAGGAAACACAGGGATAAATACACTGGCACAGAGAGACAGGAAACACAGGGATAAATACACTGGCACAGAGAGACAGGAAACACAGGGATAAATACGCTGGTACAACGTGACAGGAAACACAGGGATAAATACTGTTGTGTCTCCACTATCATTAACTGAAGACTCATAGTTTTTTATCAAAGATTCTCTGTAATTAACATTTCGTGATTAACTAATCAGCCAAATGTAATTAACTAGGAAGTCGGGGAACCAAGGAAAATATTCAAATTACAAAGTTATAATTTTCCTCATACAACTTTTCAGATATATTTTAATATCTGATCAATTAGTCATCTTAATTAATGAATTATTTATTTTACCTCACGTTAGTCTCATTCCAAACATTGTAAATTTTTGATCTGCACAAACCCAGTCTTTACGATGAGTCATCCATACATCAATTGTCTTAAATAATTTATTTACTAACTTAGTGATTCAAAGACATGCATAAACAAACAGTAGATAGTTACAAGGAAATGATAACGGAGTTTCCCTAGTGGTATAAACCGGTATCGCGGCTTGGTGGAAACAAAGGGAAGTGGGGGTCAACTGAGATGAGACACGACAAAGATGATAATTATAACAATTGAAATACTAATCCTTTGCACTTGAACGATCACTCATTCGGGAATAATTGCAATCAATATATATATTTACACTCAGTGTGTCATCGGGATCTCTTTTGAAAAGTTTGTTTCTGTTGGAGAGTTTGTCCGCCCTCTCTCTGTCGTGGCTAGGATAGATAGTTCAGAGTGACATTCATTCATGTCATTATGGACAGGTGTTTCGGTGGTTGTCGGTCTTTGCGTTCAATGATACCGAATTCCTAGCTGCAGACTAGTAATTAATATCAAATACTTGTTCTTATTCTGTCAGTATCGATAGACTAAGAGTTTAACCATGTGGTTAAAAGATTCAGCCATCTACTCAAATCTTGTTTTTTGTTATCGAGGTAAACTGGTCTCAACCTTAGTCCTCTCGTAAAGAGAGAGAAACATGGTCTGTTGAGAAATTCTCAAGGTGGGGGTTTTATTCGGAAGAGCAGAAAAAGGCTGTCTCATGACACCAGGTCCTATCTACTCATGGGCGGTCCTCTGATTTAGTTAAACTCCAAAGGGAATTGGAGTTTCCTTCAATAAACAGTCCAAAATCACATTACACAATTTCAAACAGTATCATCCTCACTCATTCATTTTATACTTATAATTAGATGTAAACCTCATATCTGAGGATATTATATAAACAGTGTCATGGTAATGTGGCCATATTGTCTCCCATGAGTTTCACGTAATTGTACCAAATGGACCAGTTCGTAGCTGAATTCCTCACCCAACTGTTTTACCTTCTCCAGAACATAAATGTTGTTCGGACCTCAAATTCTGTGAGGTGGAAGAAATTCCTTTGTTCTCTCTATGAAAACTCACTCTCTCTCTCTATACTGTGGCCATGAGGAGATAATCTCCTACAGGAATTTATGACCTGAGGTTGGAGCAGCCTGAGTGTAGGAGACAGAAAGAGGGGGATGGTGCTCGCTGTACCCAAAGAGGGCAACGTCATGACAATACACTGGTACACAGAGATAGGAAACACAGGGATACCTACACTGGTACAGAGAGACAGGAAACACAGGGATACCTACACTGGCACAGAGAGACAGGAAACACAGGGATAAATACACTGGCACAGAGAGACAGGAAACACAGGGATAAATACACTGGCACAGAGAGACAGGAAACACAGGGATAAATACACTGGCACAGAGAGACAGGAAACACAGGGATAAATACACTGGCACAGAGAGACAGGAAACACAGGGATAAATACTCTGGTACACAGAGACAGGAAACACAGGGATAAATACACTGGCACAGAGAGACAGGAAACACAGGGATAAATACACTGGCACAGAGAGACAGGAAAAACAGGGATAAATACTCTGGTACACAGAGACAGGAAACACAGGGATAAATACACTGGCACAGAGAGACGGGAAACACAGGGATAAATACACTGGTACACAGAGACAGGAAACACAGGGATAAATACACTGGTACACAGATACAGGAAACACAGGGATAAATACACTGGTACAGAGACAGGAAACACAGGGATAAATACACTGGTACACAGAGACAGGAAACACAGGGATAAATACACTGGTACACAGATACAGGAAACACAGGGATAAATACACTGGTACAGAGACAGGAAACACAGGGATAAATACACTGGTACAGAGACAGGAAACACAGGGATAAATACACTGGTACAGAGACAGGAAACACAGGGATAAATACACTGGGGAAAACAAGCGACACCTGGAGGGGGTGGAGAAAATAACGAGGACAGGTGAGACAGATCAGGGTGTGACAACAACATCAGTTTGGTGAGTAGTGCTAAGCTGAATGATTCTGATGAAAATACTCTCTTTGTCTTTATCAAACTAATGTTCTTGCATATTTTCATTGTGGAACCTGTCCGACTTGCCGTCGGCAAACCAATTCTAAATGGCAGGTCGCAGTGGAAAATAGAACGGATGCAATTATTCCAAAGCTGCAGCTCGATGTTGGAACATATACTTCAATCAAACAGACTGTTGTGAATTTGTGATGAATCTGTGGTCATTTGTCAGGGAATGCAGCTGAAATGATAGCATTTTCATGTGGTACACGCAGCTCAACTGATATGTAACAAACACCCTGAGTACATCAGATAGGAAACAACCAGTACAAATTTAACAGCGCAACAAAATAGATTAACTATTTTCTTTACCTTTTCATTGTACAGCAGCAATGTAACTAGTTCTACCTGCATTGAATAAACAAAGTGGCGTTGAGAGGGAAGCATAACTCTCCAGTGGGTAGACCGCCCCCCCACCAAAAAAATAAAAATATGTGTCTGGAGATTTGGTCAACTCCTGATTTGTCTAAAATCTAAAATCCCAAATGAATCAGGAATGAGCAGGGACAGCTGTAAGGACCCCTTATTCATGTTCTCATTACATGTAGTGCAACAAGGCCACTCACGCTCTGGAAAGATCTCTACTGATGGATTTGCTGTGCTAGATGTTATGTTCTAAATCTAGAAAAACAACGGTTTTTACTTCTTATGGTGTCTGACGTAATTGACATAAATACAGGTAGTTGCATTTTGTGGTGTCTGACGTAATTGACATAAATCTTGTTAGTTGCATTTCATGGTGTCTGACATAATTGACATAAATACAGGTAGTTGCATTTCATGGTGTCTGACGTAATTGACATAAATCTTGTTAGTTGCATTTCATGGTGTCTGACGTAATTGACATAAATACAGGTAGTTGCATTTTGTGGTGTCTGACGTAATTGACATAAATCTTGTTAGTTGCATTTCATGGTGTCTGACATAATTGACATAAATACAGGTAGTTGCATTTCATGGTGTCTGACGTAATTGACATAAATCTTGTTAGTTGCATTTCATGGTGTCTGACGTAATTGACATAAATACAGGTAGTTGCATTTTGTGGTGTCTGACGTAATTGACATAAATCTTGTTAGTTGCATTTCATGGTGTCTGACGTAATTGACATAAATACAGGTAGTTGCATTTCATGGTGTCTGACGTAATTGACATAAATCTTGTTAGTTGCATTTCATGGTGTCTGACGTAATGGACATAAATACAGGTAGTTGCATTTCATGGTGTCTGACGTAATTGACATGAATACAGGTAGTTGCATTTCATGGTGTCTGACATAATTGACATACATACAGGTAGTTGCATTTCATGGTGTCTGACGTAATTGACATACATACAGGTAGTTGCATTTCATGGTGTCTGACGTAATTGACATAAATACAGGTAGTTGCATTTCATGGTGTCTGACGTAATTGACATAAATCTTGTTAGTTGCATTTCATGGTGTCTGACGTAATTGACATAAATCTTGTTAGTTGCATTTCATGGTGTCTGACGTAATTGACATGAATACAGGTAGTTGCATTTTGTGGTGTCTGACGTAATTGACATAAATCTTGTTAGTTGCATTTCATGGTGTCTGACAAAATTGACATGAATACAGGTAGTTGCATTTTGTGGTGTCTGACAAAATTGACATAAATCTTGTTAGTTGCATTTCATGGTGTCTGACAAAATTGACATGAATACAGGTAGTTGCATTTTGTGGTGTCTGACGTAATTTACAGGAATCCATTTAATTACATTTCATGGTGTCTGACATGATTGACAGGAATCCATATAGCTGCATTTAATGGTGTCTGACATGATTGACACAAATCTTGTTAATTGCATTTTATGGTGTCTGACATGATTGACACAAATCCATTTAGTTACATTTCATGGTATCTGACATGATTGACAGGAATCTTGTTAATTGCATTTTATGGTGTCTGATGTCATTTAAATGAATCCAGTTATTTGCATTTTATGAGAAAAAAAATATGACGGTGTTCCTTTACGTAGTGTGATAACTGATAATTTGGTCTATCAAAATATATATTTCAAATTTTGTTAATATTAAGACAAATGTTTTGGGGGAAAAATGTGAGATTGCACCGTCTTTCAAGAATCTCTAACATACGAGTCTAGATGTTAATACCTGATATACGAGTTAGTCTAGATGTTAATACCTGATATACGAGTTAGCCTAGATGTTAATCCCTGACATACGAGTTAGCCTAGATGTTAATCCCTGACATACGAGTTAGCCTAGATGTTAATCCCTGACATACAAGTTAGCCTAGATGTTAATCCCTGACATACGAGTTAGCCTAGATGTTAATCCCTGACATACGAGTTAGCCTAGATGTTAATCCCTGACATACGAGTTAGCCTAGATGTTAATCCCTGACATACGAGTTAGCCTAGATGTTAATCCCTGACATACGAGTTAGTCTAGATGTTAATCCCTGACATACGAGTTAGTCTAGATGTTAATCCCTGACATACGAGTTAGTCTAGATGTTAATCCCTGACATACGAGTTAGTCTAGATGTTAATCCCTGACATACGAGTTAGATATCTTCCTTTGTTATTTGAGTTTCTAAATCATCTTTCCATTTATTTTTCCCCTAACTCAAATGTTTCCGTTACATCCTTCACTTGGAGCAGGATGTGAAACCAGAGGTTTAATAATCGACTTTCATCAAGACTGGGATTTAAAGAGGCTTTGACAGGGTTCAAGACACAGACTGTATCATGTAATTGGTTGACCTGACGTGCCATAAACAAGAGAGCATAAAGAAGAAGAATTAATTGGCTCAATAAAGAAATTAAGTTGGAACATAAAACAGGCCACAGTACATGTACAGTATGAAAATGCTGTTGATTTTTGGGGGTGGTGGGAGCACATAAAACTCAATTTGCTAGTTCTACAGAAATCTTTAATATGATATTAATTATCTAGTTCTTCATTAGCCACATCTCAACATGTACAGCCATTAGCCACATCTCAGCACGTACAATGTACAGCGATTAGCCCACACCTCAACATGTACAGCCATTAGCCCACATCTCAACATGTACAGCCATTAGCCCACATCTCAACATGTACAGCCATTAGCCCACATCTCAACATGTACAGCCATTAGCCCACATCTCAACATGTACAGCCATTAGCCACACCTCAACATGTACAGCCATTAGCCACACTCAACATGCAGAGCCATTAGCCACATCTCAGCATGTACAGCCATTAGCCCACATCTCAACATGTACAGCCATTAGCCACACCTCAACATGTACAGCCATTAGCCCACATCTCAACATGTACAGCCATTAGCCCACATCTCAACAGCCATTAGCCCACATCTCAACAGCCATTAGCCCACATCTCAACATGTACAGCCATTAGCCCATATCTCAACATGTACAGCCATTAGCCCACATCTCAACATGTACAGCCATTAGCCCACATCTCAACATGTACAGCCATTAGCCCACATCTCAACATGTACAGCCATTAGCCCACATCTCAACATGTACAATGTACAGCCATTAGCCCATATCTCAACATGTACAGCCATTAGCCCACATCTCAACATGTACAGCCATTAGCCCACATCTCAACATGTACAGCCATTAGCCCACATCTCAACATGTACAGCCATTAGCCCACATCTCAACATGTACAGCCATTAGCCCACATCTCAACATGTACAGCCATTAGCCCACATCTCAACATGTACAGCCATTAGCCACACCTCAACATGTACAGCCATTAGCCCACATCTCAACATGTACAGCCATTAGCCACATCTCAGCATGTACAGTGTACAGCGATTAGCCCACATCTCAACATGTACAGCCATTAGCCACATCTCAACATGTACAGCCATTAGCCCACATCTCAACATGTACAGCCATTAGCCCACATCTCAACATGTACAGCCATTAGCCGACATCTCAACATGTACAGCCATTAGCCACACCTCAACATGTAGAGCCATTAGCCACATCTCAGCATGTACAGCCATTAGCCCACATCTCAACATGTACAACCATTAGCCCACATCTCAACATGTACAGCCATTTGCCCACATCTCAACATGTACAGCCATTAGCCCACATCTCAACATGTACAATGTACAGCCATTAGCCACATTTCAGCATGTACAGCCATTAGCCCACATCTCAACATGTACAGCCATTAGCCCACATCTCAACATGTACAGCCATTTGCCCACATCTCAACATGTACAGCCATTAGCCCACATCTCAACATGTACAGCCATAAGCCACATCTCAACAGCCATTAGCCCACATCTCAACATGTACAGCCATTAGCCACACCTCAACATGTACAGCCATTAGCCCACATCTCAACATGTACAGCCATTAGCCCACATCTCAACATGTAGAGCCATTAGCCCACATCTCAACATGTACAGCCATTAGCCCACATCTCAACATGTACAGCCATTAGCCACACCTCAACATGTACAGCCATTAGCCCACATCTCAACATGTACAGCCATTAGCCCACATCTCAACAGCCATTAGCCCACATCTCAACATGTACAGCCATTAGCCCACATCTCAACATGTACAGCCATTAGCCCACATCTCAACATGTACAATGAACAGCCATTAGCCCATATCTCAACATGTACAGCCATTAGCCCACATCTCAACATGTACAGCCATTAGCCCACATCTCAACATGTACAGCCATTAGCCACATCTCAACATGTACAGCCATTAGCCCACATCTCAACATGTACAGCCATTAGCCACACCTCAACATGTACAGCCATTAGCCCACATCTCAACATGTACAGCCATTAGCCACATCTCAACATGTACAGCCATTAGCCCACATCTCAGCATGTACAATGTACAGCCATTAGCCACATCTCAACATGTACAGCCATTTGCCCACATCTCAACATGTAGAGCCATTAGCCCACATCTCAACATGTACAGCCATTAGCCCACATCTCAACATGTACAGCCATTAGCCACACCTCAACATGTACAGCCATTAGCCCACATCTCAACATGTACAGCCATTAGCCCACATCTCAACATGTACAGCCATTACCCCACATCTCAACATGTACAGCCATTACCCCACATCTCAACATGTACAGCCATTAGCCCACATCTCAACATGTAGAGCCATTAGCCACATCTCAGCATGTACAGCCATTTGCCCACATCTCAACATGTACAGCCATTAGCCCACATCTCAACATGTACAGCCATAAGCCACATCTCAACAGCCATTAGCCCACATCTCAACATGTACAGCCATTAGCCACACCTCAACATGTACAGCCATTAGCCCACATCTCAACATGTACAGCCATTAGCCCACATCTCAACATGTAGAGCCATTAGCCCACATCTCAACATGTACAGCCATTAGCCCACATCTTAACATGTACAGCCATTAGCCACACCTCAACATGTACAGCCATTAGCCCACATCTCAACATGTACAGCCATTAGCCCACATCTCAACAGCCATTAGCCCACATCTCAACAGCCATTAGCCCACATCTCAACATGTGCAGCCATTAGCCCACATCTCAACATGTACAGCCATTAGCCACACCTCAACATGTACAGCCATTAGCCACACCTCAACATGCAGAGCCATTAGCCCACATCTCAGCATGTACAGCCATTAGCCCACATCTCAACATGTACAACCATTAGCCCACATCTCAACATGTACAGCCATTTGCCCACATCTCAGCATGTACAGCCATTAGCCCACATCTCAACATGTACAATGTACAGCCATTAGCCCACATCTCAACATGTACAGCCATTAGCCCACATCTCAACATGTACAGCCATTTGCCCACATCTCAACATGTACAGCCATTAGCCCACATCTCAACATGTACAGCCATAAGCCACATCTCAACAGCCATTAGCCCACATCTCAACATGTACAGCCATTAGCCACACCTCAACATGTACAGCCATTAGCCCACATCTCAACATGTACAGCCATTAGCCCACATCTCAACATGTAGAGCCATTAGCCCACATCTCAACATGTACAGCCATTAGCCACATCTCAACATGTACAGCCATTAGCCCACATCTCAACATGTACAGCCATTAGCCCACATCTCAACATGTACAGCCATTAGCCCACATCTCAACATGTACAGCCATTAGCCACACCTCAACATGTAGAGCCATTAGCCACATCTCAGCATGTACAGCCATTAGCCCACATCTCAACATGTACAACCATTAGCCCACATCTCAACATGTACAGCCATTTGCCCACATCTCAACATGTACAGCCATTAGCCCACATCTCAACATGTACAATGTACAGCCATTAGCCACATTTCAGCATGTACAGCCATTAGCCCACATCTCAACATGTACAGCCATTAGCCCACATCTCAACATGTACAGCCATTTGCCCACATCTCAACATGTACAGCCATTAGCCCACATCTCAACATGTACAGCCATAAGCCACATCTCAACAGCCATTAGCCCACATCTCAACATGTACAGCCATTAGCCACACCTCAACATGTACAGCCATTAGCCCACATCTCAACATGTACAGCCATTAGCCCACATCTCAACATGTAGAGCCATTAGCCCACATCTCAACATGTACAGCCATTAGCCCACATCTCAACATGTACAGCCATTAGCCACACCTCAACATGTACAGCCATTAGCCCACATCTCAACATGTACAGCCATTAGCCCACATCTCAACAGCCATTAGCCCACATCTCAACATGTACAGCCATTAGCCCACATCTCAACATGTACAGCCATTAGCCCACATCTCAACATGTACAATGAACAGCCATTAGCCCATATCTCAACATGTACAGCCATTAGCCCACATCTCAACATGTACAGCCATTAGCCCACATCTCAACATGTACAGCCATTAGCCACATCTCAACATGTACAGCCATTAGCCCACATCTCAACATGTACAGCCATTAGCCACACCTCAACATGTACAGCCATTAGCCCACATCTCAACATGTACAGCCATTAGCCACATCTCAACATGTACAGCCATTAGCCCACATCTCAGCATGTACAATGTACAGCCATTAGCCACATCTCAACATGTACAGCCATTTGCCCACATCTCAACATGTAGAGCCATTAGCCCACATCTCAACATGTACAGCCATTAGCCCACATCTCAACATGTACAGCCATTAGCCACACCTCAACATGTACAGCCATTAGCCCACATCTCAACATGTACAGCCATTAGCCCACATCTCAACATGTACAGCCATTACCCCACATCTCAACATGTACAGCCATTAGCCCACATCTCAACATGTAGAGCCATTAGCCACATCTCAGCATGTACAGCCATTTGCCCACATCTCAACATGTACAGCCATTAGCCCACATCTCAACATGTACAGCCATAAGCCACATCTCAACAGCCATTAGCCCACATCTCAACATGTACAGCCATTAGCCACACCTCAACATGTACAGCCATTAGCCCACATCTCAACATGTACAGCCATTAGCCCACATCTCAACATGTACAGCCATTAGCCCACATCTCAACATGTAGAGCCATTAGCCCACATCTCAACATGTACAGCCATTAGCCCACATCTTAACATGTACAGCCATTAGCCACACTCAACATGTACAGCCATTAGCCCACATCTCAACATGTACAGCCATTAGCCCACATCTCAACAGCCATTAGCCCACATCTCAACAGCCATTAGCCCACATCTCAACATGTGCAGCCATTAGCCCACATCTCAACATGTACAGCCATTAGCCCACATCTCAACATGTACAATGTACAGCCATTAGCCCATATCTCAACATGTACAGCCATTAGCCCACATCTCAACATGTACAGCCATTAGCCCACATCTCAACATGTACAGCCATTAGCCCACATCTCAACATGTACAGCCATTAGCCCACATCTCAACATGTACAGCCATTAGCCACACTCAACATGTACAGCCATTAGCCCACATCTCAACATGTACAGCCATTAGCCCACATCTCAAAATGTACAGCCATTAGCCACATCTCAGCATGTACAATGTACAGCGATTAGCCCACATCTCAACATGTACAGCCATTAGCCACATCTCAACATGTACAGCCATTAGCCCACATCTCAACATGTAGAGCCATTAGCCCACATCTCAACATGTACAGCCATTAGCCCACATCTCAACATGTACAGCCATTAGCCACACCTCAACATGTACAGCCATTAGCCCACATCTCAACATGTACAGCCATTAGCCCACATCTCAACATGTACAGCCATTACCCCACATCTCAACATGTACAGCCATTAGCCCACATCTCAACATGTAGAGCCATTAGCCACATCTCAGCATGTACAGCCATTTGCCCACATCTCAACATGTACAGCCATTAGCCCACATCTCAACATGTACAGCCATAAGCCACATCTCAACAGCCATTAGCCCACATCTCAACATGTACAGCCATTAGCCACACCTCAACATGTACAGCCATTAGCCCACATCTCAACATGTACAGCCATTAGCCCACATCTCAACATGTAGAGCCATTAGCCCACATCTCAACATGTACAGCCATTAGCCCACATCTTAACATGTACAGCCATTAGCCACACCTCAACATGTACAGCCATTAGCCCACATCTCAACATGTACAGCCATTAGCCCACATCTCAACAGCCATTAGCCCACATCTCAACAGCCATTAGCCCACATCTCAACATGTGCAGCCATTAGCCCACATCTCAACATGTACAGCCATTAGCCCACATCTCAACATGTACAATGTACAGCCATTAGCCCATATCTCAACATGTACAGCCATTAGCCCACATCTCAACATGTACAGCCATTAGCCCACATCTCAACATGTACAGCCATTAGCCCACATCTCAACATGTACAGCCATTAGCCCACATCTCAACATGTACAGCCATTAGCCACACCTCAACATGTACAGCCATTAGCCCACATCTCAACATGTACAGCCATTAGCCCACATCTCAAAATGTACAGCCATTAGCCACATCTCAGCATGTACAATGTACAGCGATTAGCCCACATCTCAACATGTACAGCCATTAGCCACATCTCAACATGTACAGCCATTAGCCCACATCTCAACATGTACAGCCATTAGCCCACATCTCAACATGTACAGCCATTAGCCCACATCTCAACATGTACAGCCATTAGCCACACCTCAACATGTACAGCCATTAGCCCACATCTCAACATGTACAGCCATTAGCCACATCTCAACAGCCATTAGCCCACATCTCAACAGCCATTAGCCCACATCTCAACATGTACAGCCATTAGCCCACATCTCAACATGTACAATGTACAGCCATTAGCCCACATCTCAACATGTACAGCCATTAGCCCACATCTCAACATGTACAGCCATTAGCCCACATCTCAACATGTACAGCCATTAGCCCACATCTCAACATGTACAGCCATTAGCCCACATCTCAACATGTAGAGCCATTAGCCCACATCTCAACATGTACAGCCATTAGCCCACATCTCAACATGTACAGCCATTAGCCACACCTCAACATGTACAGCCACATCTCAACATGTACAGCCAGCCCACATCTCAACATGTACAGCCATTAGCCCACATCTCAACAGCCATTAGCCCACATCTCAACAGCCATTAGCCCACATCTCAACATGTACAGCCATTAGCCCACATCTCAACATGTACAGCCATTAGCCCACATCTCAACATGTACAGCCATTAGCCCACATCTCAACATGTACAGCCATTAGCCCACATCTCAACATGTACAGCCATTAGCCACACCTCAACATGTACAGCCATTAGCCCACATCTCAACATGTACAGCCATTAGCCCACATCTCAACAGCCATTAGCCCACATCTCAACAGCCATTAGCCCACATCTCAACATGTACAGCCATTAGCCCACATCTCAACATGTACAATGTACAGCCATTAGCCCACATCTCAACATGTACAGCCATTAGCCCACATCTCAACATGTACAGCCATTAGCCCACATCTCAACATGTACAGCCATTAGCCCACATCTCAACATGTACAGCCATTAGCCCACATCTCAACATGTACAGCCATTAGCCACACATCTCAACATGTACAGCCATTAGCCCACATCTCAACATGTACAGCCATTAGCCCACATCTCAACAGCCATTAGCCCACATCTCAACAGCCATTAGCCCACATCTCAACATGTACAGCCATTAGCCCACATCTCAACATGTACAGCCATTAGCCCACATCTCAACATGTACAATGTACAGCCATTAGCCCACATCTCAACATGTACAGCCATTAGCCCACATCTCAACATGTACAGCCATTAGCCCACATCTCAACATGTACAGCCATTAGCCCACATCTCAACATGTACAGCCATTAGCCCACATCTCAACATGTACAGCCATTAGCCACACCTCAACATGTACAGCCATTAGCCCACATCTCAACATGTACAGCCATTAGCCCACATCTCAACAGCCATTAGCCCACATCTCAACAGCCATTAGCCCACATCTCAACAGCCATTAGCCCACATCTCAACATGTACAGCCATTAGCCCACATCTCAACATGTACAATGTACAGCCATTAGCCCACATCTCAACATGTACAGCCATTAGCCCACATCTCAGCATGTACAGCCATTAGCCCACATCTCAGCATGTACAGCCATTAGCCCACATCTCAACATGTACAGCCATTAGCCCACATCTCAACATGTACAGCCATTAGCCACATCTCAGCATGTACAGTGTACAGCGATTAGCCCACATCTCAACATGTACAGCCATTAGCCACATCTCAACATGTACAGCCATTAGCCCACATCTCAACATGTACAGCCATTAGCCACATCTCAACATGTACAGCCATTAGCCCACATCTCAACATGTACAGCCATTACCCCACATCTCAACATGTACAGCCATTAGCCAACATCTCAACATGTACAGCCATTAGCCACACCTCAACATGTAGAGCCATTAGCCACATCTCAGCATGTACAGCCATTAGCCCACATCTCAACATGTACAACCATTAGCCCACATCTCAACATGTACAGCCATTTGCCCACATCTCAACATGTACAGCCATTAGCCCACATCTCAACATGTACAATGTACAGCCATTAGCCACATTTCAGCATGTACAGCCATTAGCCCACATCTCAACATGTACAGCCATTAGCCCACATCTCAACATGTACAGCCATTTGCCCACATCTCAACATGTACAGCCATTAGCCCACAACTCAACATGTACAGCCATAAGCCACATCTCAACAGCCATTAGACCACATCTCAACATGTACAGCCATTAGCCACACCTCAACATGTACAGCCATTAGCCCACATCTCAACATGTACAGCCATTAGCCCACATCTCAACATGTACAGCCATTAGCCCACATCTCAACATGTACAGCCATTAGCCCACATCTCAACATGTACAGCCATTAGCCACACCTCAACATGTACAGCCATTAGCCCACATCTCAACATGTACAGCCATTAGCCCACATCTCAACAGCCATTAGCCCACATCTCAACAGCCATTAGCCCACATCTCAACATGTACAGCCATTAGCCCACATCTCAACATGTACAGCCATTAGCCCACATCTCAACATGTACAATGTACAGCCATTAGCCCACATCTCAACATGTACAGCCATTAGCCCACATCTCAACATGTACAGCCATTAGCCCACATCTCAACATGTACAGCCATTAGCCCACATCTCAACATGTACAGCCATTAGCCCACATCTCAACAGCCATTAGCCCACATCTCAACAGCCATTAGCCCACATCTCAACATGTACAGCCATTAGCCCACATCTCAACATGTACAGCCATTAGCCCACATCTCAACATGTACAATGTACAGCCATTAGCCCATATCTCAACATGTACAGCCATTAGCCCACATCTCAACATGTACAGCCATTAGCCCACATCTCAGCATGTACAGCCATTAGCCCACATCTCAGCATGTACAGCCATTAGCCCACATCTCAGCATGTACAGCCATTAGCCCACATCTCAGCATGTACAGCCATTAGCCCACATCTCAACATGTACAGCCATTAGCCCACATCTCAACATGTACAGCCATTAGCCCACATCTCAACATGTACAGCCATTAGCCCACATCTCAACATGTACAGCCATAAGCCACATCTCAACTGAATCCTAATCGTTTATGTTCTTTATTTCCATCGATAAAACAAGGAAGGGTGTGTGAGTCTGTCCGTGAGTGTGTCCGTCCTACCGTCTATTATGTGTTATGTGTGTTTGTGTGTGCGTGTGTTTTTCCGTGTGTCTGTTCATGTGTGTTTGTGTGTACTGTTTGTGTTTGTGTGTACTGTTTGTCTAGCTGTGTATAAAGTCATGAAAGGATCTACAGATGAAGGCATTTTGAAGCTTACCAGCTCAACTTGTGTAATCTTTGTTGTAGTGTTCAAAAACGCCGTTAGTACCAAACACACACACACACACACACACACTTACACTCATGCAAAATTCATTTAATTAAAGGGATAATGGTAAACAGACCCTGAGTGTTATTGCCAATGTGTTGGATGCCATCTGACATGTCTTTGGTGTCCTAATGGATTTGGAGGTGTGATGGGTCAAACACTGGGGTGGGATGCCTGGCGCACACAGCAGAAGGTGTTACAAATGGATGCTAGCAGTAGTATGTGTTACAAAGGGATGCCAGTAGCAGAATGTGTTACAAATGGATGCTAGGTGTTAGTAATGGATTCTAGGAGCAGGATGTGTTAGTAATGGATGCTAAGTGTTAGTAATGGATGCTAGGTGTTAGTAATGGATGCTAGGTGTTAGTAATGGATGCTAGGTGTTAGTAATGGATGCTAGGTGTTAGTAATGGATGCTAGGTGTTAGTAATGGATGCTAGGTGTTAGTAATGGATGCTAGCCACAGAAGTTGTTAATAATGGTTGCTAGGTGTTAGTAATGGATGCTAGCAGCAGAAGGTGTTAGTAATGGATGCTAGGTGTTAGTACTGGATGCTAGGTGTTAGTAATGGATGCTAGGTGTTAGTAATGGATGCTAGGTGTTAGTAATGGATGCTAGGTGTTAGTAATGGATGCTAGGTGTTAGTAATGGATGCTAGGTGTTAGTAATGGATGCTAGGTGTTAGTAATGGATGCTAGGTGTTAGTAATGGATGCTAGGTGTTAGTAGTGGATGCTAGGTGTTAGTAGTGGATGCTAGGTGTTAGTAGTGGATGCTAGGTGTTAGTAGTGGATGCTAGGTGTTAGTAATGGATGCTAGGTGTTAGTAATGGATGCTAGGTGTTAGTAATGGATACTAGGTGTTAGTAATGGATGCTAGGTGTTAGTAATGGATACTAGCAGCAGAATGTGTTAGTAATGGATGCTAGGTGTTAGTAATGGATGCTGGGTGTTAGTAATGGATGCTAGAGCAGAATGTGTTAGTAATGGATGCTAGGTGTTAGTAATGGATGCTAGGTGTTAGTAATGATGCTAGCAGCAGAAGGTGTTACTAATGGATGCTAGCAGCAGAAAGGTGTCAGTAATGGATGCTAGGTGTCAGTAATGGATGCTAGGTGTCAGTAATGGATGCTAGGTGTTAGTAATGGATGCTAGGTGTTAGTAATGGATGCTAGGTGTTAGTAATGGATGCTAGCAGCAGAAGGTGTTAGTAATGGATGCTAGGTGTTATTAATGGATGTTAAGTGTTAGCAACGGATGCTAGGTGTTAGTAATGGATGCTAGGTGTTAGTAATTGATGCTAGCCACAGAGGTTGTTAGTAATGGATGCTAGGTGTTTGTAATGGATGCTAGCAGCAGAATGTGTTAGTAATGGATGCTAGGTGTTAGTAATGGATGCTAGCAGCAGAAGCTGTTACTAATGGATGATAGGTGTAAGTAATGGATGATAGGTGTAAGTAATGGATGCTAGGTGTTAGTCATGGATGCTAGGTGTTAGTCATGGATGCTAGGTGTTAGTCATGGATGCTAGGTGTTAGTCATGGATGCTAAGTGTTAGTAATGGATGCTAGGTGTTAATGGATGCTAGGTGTTAGTAATGGATGCTAGGTGTTAGTAATGGATGCTAGGTGTTAGTAATGGATGCTAGCCACAGAAGGTGTTAGTAATGGATTGTTAGTAATGGATGCTAGGTGTTAGTAATGGATGCTAGCAGCAGAAGGTGTTAGTAATGGATGCTAGCTAGGTGTTAGTAATGGATGCTAACAGCAGAAGGTGTTAGTAATGGATGCTAGGTGTTAGTAATGGATGCTAGGTGTTAGTAATGGATGCTAGCAGGATGCTAGGTGTTAGTAATGGATGCTAGGTGTTAGAAATGGATGCTAGGTGTTAGTAATGGATGCTAGGTGTTAGTAATGGATGCTAGGTGTTAGTAATGGATGCTAAGTGTTAGTAATGGATGCTAGGTGTTAGTAATGGATGCTAGGTGTTAGTAATGGATGCTAGGTGTTAGTAATGGATGCTAGGTGTTAGTAATGGATGCTAGGTGTTAGTAATGGATGCTAGGTGTTAGTAATGGATGCTAGCCACAGAAGTTGTTGCTAATAATGGATGCTAGGTGTTAGTAATGGATGCTAGGTGTTAGTAATGGATGCTAAAATGGATGCTAGGTGTTAGTAATGGATGCTAGGTGTTAGTAATGGATGCTAGGTGTTAGTCATGGATGCTAGGTGTTAGTCATGGATGCTAGGTGTTAGTCATGGATGCTAGGTGTTAGTCATGGATGCTAGGTGTTAGTAATGGATGCTAGGTGTTAGTAATGGATGCTAGTGTTAGTAATGGATGCTAGGTGTTAGTAATGGATGCTAGGTGTTAGTAATGGATGCTAGGTGTTAGTAATGGATGCTAGCCACAGAAGTTGTAATGGATGCTAGGTGTTAGTAATGGATGCTAGCGTTAGCAATGGATGCTAGGTGTTAGTAATGGATGCTAGGAAGGTGTTAGTAATGGATGCTAGGTGTTAGTAATGGATGCTAGGTGTTAGTAATGGATGCTAGGTGTTAGAATGGATGCTAGTTTAGTTGGAATAATGGATGCTAGGTGTTAGTAATGGATGCTAGGTGTTAGTAATGGATGCTAAAAGCAGAGGGTGTTAGTAATGGATGATAGGTGTTAGTAATGGATGCTAGGTGTTAGTATTGGATGCTAGCAGCAGAAGGTGTTAGTAATGGATGCTAACAGCAGAAGGTGTTAGTAATGGATGCTGGGTGTTAGAAATGGATGCTAGGTGTTAGAAATGGATGCTAGGTGTTAGAAATGGATGCTAGGTGTTAGTAATGGATGCTAAGTGTTAGTAATTGATGCTAGGTGTTAGTAATGGATGCTAGGTGTTAGTAATGGATGCTAGGTGTTAGTAATGGATGCTAGCCACAGAAGTTGTTAATAATGGATGCTAGGTGTTAGTAATGGATGCTAGCAGCAGAAGCTGTTACTAATGGATGATAGGTGTAAGTAATGGATGCTAGGTGTTAGTAATGGATGCTAAAAGCAGAGGGTGTTAGTAATGGATGATAGGTGTTAGTAATGGATGCTAAAAGCAGAGGGTGTTAGTAATGGATGCTAGGTGATAGTAATGGATGCTAGGTGTTAGTAATGGATGCTAGAAGCAGGTGTTAGTAATGGATGTTGTTAGTAATGGATGCTAGGTGTTAGTAATGGATGCTAGGTGTTAGTAATGGATGCTAGGTGTTAGTAATGGATGCTAGGTGTTAGTAATGGATGCTAAGTAATGGATGCTAAAAGCAGAGGGTGTTAGTAATGGATGCTAGGTGTTAGTAATGGATGCTAAAAGCAGAGGGTGTTAGTAATGGATGCTAGGTGTTAGTAATGGATGCTAGGTGTTAGTAATGGATGCTAGCAGCAGAAGGTGTTAGTAATGGATGCTAACAGCAGAAGGTGTTGTTAGTAATGGATGCTGGGTGTTAGAAATGGATGCTAGGTGTTAGTAATGGATGGATGCTAGGTGTTAGAAATGGATGCTAGGTGTTAGTAATGGATGCTAGGTGTTAGTAATGGATGCTAGGTGTTAGTAATGGATGCTAGGTGTTAGTAATGGATACTAGGTGTTAGTAATGGATGCTAGGTGTTAGTAATGGATACTAGCAGCAGAATGTGTTAGTAATGGATGCTAGCTGTTAGTAATGGATGCTGGGTGTTAGTAATGGATGCTAGAGCAGAATGTGTTAGTAATGGATGCTAGGTGTTAGTAATGGATGCTAGGTGTTAGTTATGATGCTAGCAGCAGAAGGTGTTACTAATGGATGCTAGCAGCAGAAGGTGTCAGTAATGGATGCTAGGTGTCAGTAATGGATGCTAGGTGTTAGTAATGGATGCTAGGTGTTAGTAATGGATGCTAGGTGTTAGTAATGGATGCTAGCAGCAGAAGGTGTTAGTAATGGATGCTAGGTGTTATTAATGGATGTTAAGTGTTAGCAACGGATGCTAGGTGTTAGTAATGGATGCTAGGTGTTAGTAATTGATGCTAGCCACAGAGGTTGTTAGTAATGGATGCTAGGTGTTTGTAATGGATGCTAGCAGCAGAATGTGTTAGTAATGGATGCTAGGTGTTAGTAATGGATGCTAGCAGAAGCTGTTACTAATGGATGATAGGTGTAAGTAATGGATGATAGGTGTAAGTAATGGATGCTATGCATGGATGCTAGGTGTTAGTCATGGATGCTAGGTGTTAGTCATGGATGCTAGGTGTTAGTAATGGATGCTGTAATGATGCTAGTAATGGATGCTAGGTGTTAGTAATGGATGCTAGGTGTTAGTAATTGATGCTAGGTGTTAGTAATGGATGCTAGGTAGTAATGGATGCTAGGTGTTAGTAATGGATGCTAGGTGCTAGGTGTCAGGTGTTAAATGGATGCTGGTGTAGTAATGGATGCTAGGTGTTAGTAATGGATGCTAGGTGTTAGTAATGGATGCTAGCAGAAGGTGTTAGTAATGGATGCTAGGTGTTAGTAATGGATGCTAGGTGTTAGTAATGGATGCTAGGTGTTAGTAATGGATGCTAGTTGTTAGTAATGGAGCTAATGGATGCTAGCCAGCAGAAGTTGTTAGTAATGGAATGGATGCTAGGTGTTAGTAATGGATGCTAGGTGTTAGTAATGGATGCTGTGTTAGTAATGGATGCTAGGTGTTAGTAAAGCCAGGTGTTAGTAATGCTGATGCTAGCAGATGAAGGTGTTAGTAATGGATGCTAGGTGTTAGTAATGGATGCTAGGTGTTAGTAATGGATGCTAGGTGTTAGCAGAAGGTGTTAGTAATGGATGCTAGGTGTTAGTAATGGATGCTAGGTGTTAGTATGGATGCTAGGTGTTAGTAATGGATGCTAGGTGTTAGAAATGGATGCTGGGTGTTAGAAATGGATGCTAGGTGTTAGAAATGGATGCTAGGTGTTAGAAATGGATGCTAGGTGTTAGTAATGGATGCTAGTTAGTAATGGATGCTAGGTGTTAGTAATGGATGCTAGGTGTTAGTAATGGAAATGGATGCTAGGTGTTAGTAATGGATGCTAGCTTAGTAATGGATGTTAGTAATGGATGCTAGGTGTTAGTAATGGATGCTAGGTGTTAGTAATGGATGATAGCCACAGAAGTTGTTAGTAATGGATGCTAGGTGTTAGTAATGGATGCTAAAGCAGAGGGCTGTTACTAATGGATGATAGGTGTAAGTAATGGATGCTAGGTGTTAGTAATGGATGCATGTTAGCTAAAAGCAGAAGGTGTTAGTAATGGATGATAGGTGTTAGTAATGGATGCTAAAAGTGTTAGTAATGGATGCTAGGTGTTAGTAATGGATGCTAGGTGTTAGTAATGGATGCTAGAAGCAGAAGGTGTTAGTAATGGATGCTAGGTGTTAGTAATGGATGCTAGGTGTTAGTAATGGATGCTAGGTGTTAGTAATGGATGCTAAAAGCAGAGGGTGTTAGTAATGGATGATAGGTGTTAGTAATGGATGCTAAAAGCAGAGGGTGTTAGTAATGGATGCTAGGTGTTAGTAATGGATGCTAGGTGTTAGTAATGGATGCTAGAAGCAGAAGGTGTTAGTAATGGATAACAGCAGAAGGTGGTATGGATGCTAGGTGTTAGTAATGGATGCTAGGTGTTAGTAATGGATGCTAGGTGTTAGTAAATGGATGCTAGGGGTGTTAGTAATGGATGCTAGGTGTTAAATGGATTAGGTAATGGATGCTAGGTGTTAGTAATGGATGCTTAATGTTAGAAATAATTGATGCTAGGTGTTAGTAATGGATGCTGGAAATGGATGCTGTTAGTAATTGATGCTAGGTGTTAGTAATGGATGCTAGGTGTTAGTAATTGATGCTAGGTGTTAGTTATGGATGCTAGCAGGAGAAGGTGTTAGTAATGGATGCTAGCAGCAGAAGCTGTTACTAATGGATGATAGGTGTAAGTAATGGATGATAGGTGTAAGTAATAGAGGTGTTAGTCTAGGTGTTAGTCATGGATGCTAGGTACAGCAGAAGGTGTTAGTAATGGATGCTGGGTGTTAGAAATGGATGCTAGGTGTTAGAAATGGATGCTAGGTGTTAGAAATGGATGCTAGGTGTTAGTAATGGATGCTAAGTGTTAGTAATTGATGCTAGGTGTTAGTAATGGATGCTAGGTGTTAGTAATGGATGCTAGGTGTTAGTAATGGATGCTAGCCACAGAAGTTGTTAATAATGGATGCTAGGTGTTAGTAATGGATGCTAGCAGTAGAAGCTGTTACTAATGGATGATAGGTGTAAGTAATGGATGCTAGGTGTTAGTAATGGATGCTAAAAGCAGAGGGTGTTAGTAATGGATGCTAGGTGTTAGTAATGGATTCTAAAGAGCAGAGATGTGTTAGTAATGGATGCTAGGTGTTAGTAATGGATGCTAGGTGTTAGTAATGGATGCTAGGTGTTAGTAATGGATGCTAGGTGTTAGTAATGGATGCTAGGTGTTAGTAATGGATGCTAGGTGTTAGTAATGGATGCTAGGTGTTAGTAATGGATGCTAGGTGTTAGTAATGGATGCTAGGTGTTAGTAATGGATGCTAGGTGTTAGTAATGGATGCTAGGTGTTAGTAATGGATGCTAAGTGTTAGTAATGGATGCTAGGTGTTAGTAATGGATGCTAGGTGTTAGTAATGGATGCTAGGGTGTTAGTAAATGGATGCTAGGTGTTAGTAATGGATGCTAGGTGTTAGTAAATGGATGCTAGGTGTTAGTAGTGGATGCTAGGTGTTAGTAATGGATGCTAGGTGTTAGTAATGGATGCTAGGTGTTAGTAATGGATACTAGGTGTTAGTAATGGATGCTAGGTGTTAGTAATGGATACTAGCAGCAGAATGTGTTAGTAATGGATGCTAGGTGTTAGTAATGGATGCTGGGTGTTAGTAATGGATGCTAGAGCAGAATGTGTTAGTAATGGATGCTAGGTGTTAGTAATGGATGCTAGGTGTTAGTAATGATGCTAGCAGCAGAAGGTGTTACTAATGGATGCTAGCAGCAGAAGGTGTCAGTAATGGATGCTAGGTGTCAGTAATGGATGCTAGGTGTCAGTAATGGATGCTAGGTGTTAGTAATGGATGCTAGGTGTTAGTAATGGATGCTAGGTGTTAGTAATGGATGCTAGCAGCAGAAGGTGTTAGTAATGGATGCTAGGTGTTATTAATGGATGTTAAGTGTTAGCAACGGATGCTAGGTGTTAGTAATGGATGCTAGGTGTTAGTAATTGATGCTAGCCACAGAGGTTGTTAGTAATGGATGCTAGGTGTTTGTAATGGATGCTAGCAGCAGAATGTGTTAGTAATGGATGCTAGGTGTTAGTAATGGATGCTAGCAGCAGAAGCTGTTACTAATGGATGATAGGTGTAAGTAATGGATGATAGGTGTAAGTAATGGATGCTAGGTGTTAGTCATGGATGCTAGGTGTTAGTCATGGATGCTAGGTGTTAGTCATGGATGCTAGGTGTTAGTCATGGATGCTACGCTGCCGCAATTTGACGCCAGGTGTCAGCAATGGACGCCAGGTGTCAGCAACCGATTTTCAGGGGTGCCATAACGGACGCCAGGTGCCGAGCAACGGATGCCACCACAGAAGTTAGTAATGGTTGCTAGGTGTTAGCAACTGGACGCCAGCCGTTACAGTCGCGTTAGCAAATTTGACGCCAGGCGTCAGGCAACGGACGCCAGGCGCCGGCAACGGACGCCAACGGTTAGCCGCGCCGAAGTACGGACGCCGAGTGTCAGGAAACGGATGCCAGGCGTTGAAATGATTTAGGTGTTAGAAACGGACGCCAGGGTGTTGGGTAACGGACGCTAAGTGTTAGTAATCAGATGCCAGGGGTGCCAGCAATGGACGCCAGGCAATAGCAATCGACGCTAGGTGCCAGTAATGGACGCCAGTCAGTCAAGCCACAATGGATGCCAGGGTGTCAGTGCACTGACGCCAGCCAGTAGCTTCGTTACCAATGGACGATAGGTGTGCTAAATTTGATGCTAGGTGTTAGTAATGGATGCTAAAAGCAGAGGGTGTTAGTAATGGATGATAGGTGTTAGTAATGGATGCTAAAAGCAGAGGGTGTTAGTAATGGATGCTAGGTGATAGTAATGGATGCTAGTTGTTAGTAATGGATGCTAGAAGCAGAAGGTGTTAGTAATGGATGCTAGGTGTTAGTAATGGATGCTAGGTGTTAGTAATGGATGCTAGGTGTTAGTAATGGATGCTAAAAGCAGAGGGTGTTAGTAATGGATGATAGGTGTTAGTAATGGATGCTAAAAGCAGAGGGTGTTAGTAATGGATGCTAGGTGTTAGTAATGGATGCTAGGTGTTAGTAATGGATGCTAGCAGCAGAATGTGTTTGTAATGGATGCTAACAGCAGAAGGTGTTAGTAATGGATGCTGGGTGTTAGAAATGGATGCTAGGTGTTAGAAATGGATGCTAGGTGTTAGAAATGGATGCTAGGTGTTAGTAGTGGATGCTAGGTGTTAGTAATGGATGCTAGGTGTTAGTAATGGATGCTAGGTGTTAGTAATGGATACTAGGTGTTAGTAATGGATGCTAGGTGTTAGTAATGGATACTAGCAGCAGAATGTGTTAGTAATGGATGCTATCTGTTAGTAATGGATGCTAGGGTGTTAGTAATGGATGCTAGAGAAGAATGTGTTAGTAATGGATGCTAGGTGTTAGTAATGGATGCTAGGTGTTAGTAATGATGCTAGCAGCAGAAGGTGTTACTAATGGATGCTAGCAGCAGAAGGTGTCAGTAATGGATGCTAGGTGTCAGTAATGGATGCTAGGTGTTAGTAATGGATGCTAGGTGTTAGTAATGGATGCTAGGTGTTAGTAATGGATGCTAGCAGCAGAAGGTGTTAGTAATGGATGCTAGGTGTTATTAATGGATGTTAAGTGTTAGCAACGGATGCTAGGTGTTAGTAATGGATGCTAGGTGTTTGTAATGGATGCTAGCAGCAGAATGTGTTAGTAATGGATGCTAGGTGTTAGTAATGGATGCTAGCAGCAGAAGCTGTTACTAATGGATGATAGGTGTAAGTAATGGATGATAGGTGTAAGTAATGGATGCTAGGTGTTAGTCATGGATGCCAGGTGTTAGTCATGGATGCTAGGTGTTAGTCATGGATGCTAGGTGTTAGTCATGGATGCTAGGTGTTAGTCATGGATGCTAAGTGTTAGTAATGGATGCTAGGTGTTAGTAATGGATGCTAGGTGTTAGTAATTGATGCTAGGTGTTAGTAATGGATGCTAGGTGTTAGTAATGGATGCTAGCCACAGAAGTTGTTAGTAATGGTTGCTAGGTGTTAGTAATGGATGCTAGCGGCAGAAGGTGTTAGTAATGGATGCTAGAGTGTTAGTAATGGATGCTAGGTGTTAGTAATGGATGCTAGGTGTTAGTAATGGATGCTAGGTGTTAGTAATGGATGCTAGCCACAGAAGTTGTTAATAATGGATGCTAGGTGTTAGTAATGGATGCTAGGTGTTAGTAATGGATGCTAAAAGCAGAGGGTGTTAGTAATGGATGATAGGTGTTAGTAATGGATGCTAGGTGTTAGTCATGGATGCTAGGTGTTAGTCATGGATGCTAGGTGTTAGTCATGGATGCTAGGTGTTAGTCATGGATGCTAGGTGTTAGTCATGGATGCTAAGTGTTAGTAATGGATGCTAGGTGTTAGTAATGGATGCTAGGTGTTAGTAATTGATGCTAGGTGTTAGTAATGGATGCTAGGTGTTAGTAATGGATGCTAGCCACAGAAGTTGTTAGTAATGGTTGCTAGGTGTTAGTAATGGATGCTAGCGGCAGAAGGTGTTAGTAATGGATGCTAGGTGTTAGTAATGGATGCTAGGTGTTAGTAATGGATGCTAGGTGTTAGTAATGGATGCTAGCCACAGAAGTTGTTAATAATGGATGCTAGGTGTTAGTAATGGATGCTAGGTGTTAGTAATGGATGCTAAAAAGCAGAGGGTGTTAGTAATGGATGATAGGTGTTAGTAATGGATGCTAGGTGTTAGTATTGGATGCTAGCAGCAGAAGGTGTTAGTAATGGATGCTAGGTGTTAGTAATGGATGCTAGCCACAGAAGTTGTTAGTAATGGTTGCTAGGTGTTAGTAATGGATGCTAGCGGCAGAAGGTGTTAGTAATGGATGCTAGGTGTTAGTAATGGATGCTAGGTGTTAGTAATGGATGCTAGGTGTTAGTAATGGATGCTAGGTGTTAGTAATGGATGCTAGCCACAGAAGTTGTTAATAATGGATGCTAGGTGTTAGTAATGGATGCTAGGTGTTAGTAATGGATGCTAAAAGCAGAGGGTGTTAGTAATGGATGATAGGTGTTAGTAATGGATGCTAGGTGTTAGTCATGGATGCTAGGTGTTAGTCATGGATGCTAGGTGTTAGTCATGGATGCTAGGTGTTAGTCATGGATGCTAGGTGTTAGTCATGGATGCTAAGTGTTAGTAATGGATGCTAGGGTGTTAGTAATGGATGCTAGGTGTTAGTAATTGATGCTAGGTGTTAGTAATGGATGCTAGGTGTTAGTAATGGATGCTAGCCACAGAAGTTGTTAGTAATGGTTGCTAGGTGTTAGTAATGGATGCTAGCCACAGAAGGTGTTAGTAATGGATGCTAGGTGTTAGTAATGGATGCTAGGTGTTAGTAATGGATGCTAGGTGTTAGTAATGGATGCTAGAGTGTTAGTAATGGATGCTAAAAGCAGAGGGGTGTTAGTAATGGATGATAGGTGTTAGTAATGGATGCTAGGTGTTAGTATTGGATGCTAGCAGCAGAAGGTGTTAGTAATGGATGCTAACAGCAGAAGGTGTTAGTAATGGATGCTGGGTGTTAGAAATGGATGCTAGCAGCAGAAGCTGTTACTAATGGATGATAGGTGTAAGTAATGGATGCTAGGTGTTAGTAATGGATGCTAAAAGCAGAGGGTGTTAGTAATGGATGATAGGTGTTAGTAATGGATGCTAAAAGC
>NC_056441.1:94148167-94186055 GCF_018296145.1 Oncorhynchus tshawytscha | reverse complement strand
TAGCCACATCTCAACATGTACAGCCATTAGCCACATCTCAGCACGCACAATGTACAGCGATTAGCCCACACCTCAACATGTACAGCCATTAGCCCACATCTCAACATGTACAGCCATTAGCCCACATCTCAACATGTACAGCCATTAGCCCACATCTCAACATGTACAGCCATTAGCCCACACCTCAACATGTACAGCCATTAGCCACAACATGTACTCAAACATGCAGAGCCATTAGCCACATCTCAGCATGTATAGCCATTAGCCCACATCTCAACATGTACAGCCATTAGCCACACCTCAACATGTACAGCCATTAGCCCACATCTCAACATGTACAGCCATTAGCCCACATCTCAACAGCCATTAGCCCACATCTCAACAGCCATTAGCCCACATCTCAACATGTACAGCCATTAGCCCATATCTCAACATGTACAGCCATTAGCCCACATCTCAACATGTACAGCCATTAGCCCACATCTCAACATGTACAGCCATTAGCCCACATCTCAACAGCCATTAGCCCACATCTCAACAGCCATTAGCCCACATCTCAACATGTACAGCCATTAGCCCATATCTCAACATGTACAGCCATTAGCCCACATCTCAACATGTACAGCCATTAGCCCACATCTCAACATGTACAGCCATTAGCCCACATCTCAACATGTACAATGTACAGCCATTAGCCCATATCTCAACATGTACAGCCATTAGCCCACATCTCAACATGTACAGCCATTAGCCCACATCTCAACATGTACAGCCATTAGCCCACATCTCAACATGTACAGCCATTAGCCCACATCTCAACATGTACAGCCATTAGCCCACATCTCAACATGTACAGCCATTAGCCCACATCTCAACATGTACAGCCATTAGCCACACCTCAGCATGTACAGCCATTATCCCACATCTCAACATGTACAACCATTAGCCCACATCTCAACATGTACAGCCATTTGCCCACATCTCAACATGTACAGCCATTAGCCCACATCTCAACATGTACAATGTACAGCCATTAGCCACATTTCAGCATGTACAGCCATTAGCCCACATCTCAACATGTACAGCCATTAGCCCACATCTCAACATGTACAGCCATTTGCCCACATCTCAACATGTACAGCCATTAGCCCACATCTCAACATGTACAGCCATAAGCCACATCTCAACAGCCATTAGCCCACATCTCAACATGTACAGCCATTAGCCACACCTCAACATGTACAGCCATTAGCCCACATCTCAACATGTACAGCCATTAGCCCACATCTCAACATGTAGAGCCATTAGCCCACATCTCAACATGTACAGCCATTAGCCCACATCTCAACATGTACAGCCATTAGCCACACCTCAACATGTACAGCCATTAGCCCACATCTCAACATGTACAGCCATTAGCCCACATCTCAACAGCCATTAGCCCACATCTCAACATGTACAGCCATTAGCCCACATCTCAACATGTACAGCCATTAGCCCACATCTCAACATGTACAATGAACAGCCATTAGCCCATATCTCAACATGTACAGCCATTAGCCCACATCTCAACATGTACAGCCATTAGCCCACATCTCAACATGTACAGCCATTAGCCACATCTCAACATGTACAGCCATTAGCCCACATCTCAACATGTACAGCCATTAGCCACACCTCAACATGTACAGCCATTAGCCCACATCTCAACATGTACAGCCATTAGCCACATCTCAACATGTACAGCCATTAGCCCACATCTCAGCATGTACAATGTACAGCCATTAGCCACATCTCAACATGTACAGCCATTTGCCCACATCTCAACATGTAGAGCCATTAGCCCACATCTCAACATGTACAGCCATTAGCCCACATCTCAACATGTACAGCCATTAGCCACACCTCAACATGTACAGCCATTAGCCCACATCTCAACATGTACAGCCATTAGCCCACATCTCAACATGTACAGCCATTACCCCACATCTCAACATGTACAGCCATTACCCCACATCTCAACATGTACAGCCATTAGCCCACATCTCAACATGTAGAGCCATTAGCCCACATCTCAACATGTACAGCCATTAGCCCACATCTTAACATGTACAGCCATTAGCCACACCTCAACATGTACAGCCATTAGCCCACATCTCAACATGTACAGCCATTAGCCCACATCTCAACAGCCATTAGCCCACATCTCAACAGCCATTAGCCCACATCTCAACATGTGCAGCCATTAGCCCACATCTCAACATGTACAGCCATTAGCCACACCTCAACATGTACAGCCATTAGCCACACCTCAACATGCAGAGCCATTAGCCACATCTCAGCATGTACAGCCATTAGCCCACATCTCAACATGTACAACCATTAGCCCACATCTCAACATGTACAGCCATTTGCCCACATCTCAACATGTACAGCCATTAGCCCACATCTCAACATGTACAATGTACAGCCATTAGCCCACATCTCAACATGTACAGCCATTAGCCCACATCTCAACATGTACAGCCATTTGCCCACATCTCAACATGTACAGCCATTAGCCCACATCTCAACATGTACAGCCATAAGCCACATCTCAACAGCCATTAGCCCACATCTCAACATGTACAGCCATTAGCCACACCTCAACATGTACAGCCATTAGCCCACATCTCAACATGTACAGCCATTAGCCCACATCTCAACATGTAGAGCCATTAGCCCACATCTCAACATGTACAGCCATTAGCCACATCTCAACATGTACAGCCATTAGCCCACATCTCAACATGTACAGCCATTAGCCCACATCTCAACATGTACAGCCATTAGCCCACATCTCAACATGTACAGCCATTAGCCACACCTCAACATGTAGAGCCATTAGCCACATCTCAGCATGTACAGCCATTAGCCCACATCTCAACATGTACAACCATTAGCCCACATCTCAACATGTACAGCCATTAGCCCACATCTCAACATGTACAGCCATTAGCCCACATCTCAACATGTACAGCCATTAGCCACACCTCAACATGTACAGCCATTAGCCCACATCTCAACATGTACAGCCATTAGCCCACATCTCAACAGCCATTAGCCCACATCTCAACATGTACAGCCATTAGCCCACATCTCAACATGTACAGCCATTAGCCCACATCTCAACATGTACAATGAACAGCCATTAGCCCATATCTCAACATGTACAGCCATTAGCCCACATCTCAACATGTACAGCCATTAGCCCACATCTCAACATGTACAGCCATTAGCCACATCTCAACATGTACAGCCATTAGCCCACATCTCAACATGTACAGCCATTAGCCACATCTCAACATGTACAGCCATTAGCCCACATCTCAGCATGTACAATGTACAGCCATTAGCCACATCTCAACATGTACAGCCATTTGCCCACATCTCAACATGTAGAGCCATTAGCCCACATCTCAACATGTACAGCCATTAGCCCACATCTCAACATGTACAGCCATTAGCCACACCTCAACATGTACAGCCATTAGCCCACATCTCAACATGTACAGCCATTAGCCCACATCTCAACATGTACAGCCATTACCCCACATCTCAACATGTACAGCCATTAGCCCACATCTCAACATGTAGAGCCATTAGCCACATCTCAGCATGTACAGCCATTTGCCCACATCTCAACATGTACAGCCATTAGCCCACATCTCAACATGTACAGCCATAAGCCACATCTCAACAGCCATTAGCCCACATCTCAACATGTACAGCCATTAGCCACACCTCAACATGTACAGCCATTAGCCCACATCTCAACATGTACAGCCATTAGCCCACATCTCAACATGTACAGCCATTAGCCACATCTCAACATGTACAGCCATTAGCCCACATCTCAGCATGTACAATGTACAGCCATTAGCCACATCTCAACATGTACAGCCATTTGCCCACATCTCAACATGTAGAGCCATTAGCCCACATCTCAACATGTACAGCCATTAGCCCACATCTCAACATGTACAGCCATTAGCCACACCTCAACATGTACAGCCATTAGCCCACATCTCAACATGTACAGCCATTAGCCCACATCTCAACATGTACAGCCATTACCCCACATCTCAACATGTACAGCCATTACCCCACATTTCAACATGTACAGCCATTACCCCACATCTCAACATGTACAGCCATTAGCCCCACATCTCAACATGTACAGCCATTAGCCCACATCTCAACATGTAGAGCCATTAGCCCACATCTCAACATGTACAGCCATTAGCCCACATCTTAACATGTACAGCCATTAGCCACACCTCAACATGTACAGCCATTAGCCCACATCTCAACATGTACAGCCATTAGCCCACATCTCAACAGCCATTAGCCCACATCTCAACAGCCATTAGCCCACATCTCAACATGTACAGCCATTAGCCCACATCTCAACATGTACAGCCATTAGCCACACCTCAACATGTACAGCCATTAGCCCACATCTCAACATGTACAGCCATTAGCCACATCTCAACATGTACAGCCATTAGCCCACATCTCAACATGTACAGCCATTAGCCACATCTCAACATGTACAGCCATTAGCCCACATCTCAACATGTACAGCCATTAGCCACACCTCAACATGTACAGCCATTAGCCCACATCTCAACATGTACAGCCATTAGCCCACATCTCAACATGTACAGCCATTACCCCACATCTCAACATGTACAGCCATTACCCCACATCTCAACATGTACAGCCATTAGCCCACATCTCAACATGTAGAGCCATTAGCCCACATCTCAACATGTACAGCCATTAGCCCACATCTTAACATGTACAGCCATTAGCCACACCTCAACATGTACAGCCATTAGCCCACATCTCAACATGTACAGCCATTAGCCCACATCTCAACAGCCATTAGCCCACATCTCAACAGCCATTAGCCCACATCTCAACATGTGCAGCCATTAGCCCACATCTCAACATGTACAGCCATTAGCCACACCTCAACATGTACAGCCATTAGCCACACCTCAACATGCAGAGCCATTAGCCACATCTCAGCATGTACAGCCATTAGCCCACATCTCAACATGTACAACCATTAGCCCACATCTCAACATGTACAGCCATTTGCCCACATCTCAACATGTACAGCCATTAGCCCACATCTCAACATGTACAATGTACAGCCATTAGCCCACATCTCAACATGTACAGCCATTAGCCCACATCTCAACATGTACAGCCATTTGCCCACATCTCAACATGTACAGCCATTAGCCCACATCTCAACATGTACAGCCATAAGCCACATCTCAACAGCCATTAGCCCACATCTCAACATGTACAGCCATTAGCCACACCTCAACATGTACAGCCATTAGCCCACATCTCAACATGTACAGCCATTAGCCCACATCTCAACATGTAGAGCCATTAGCCCACATCTCAACATGTACAGCCATTAGCCACATCTCAACATGTACAGCCATTAGCCCACATCTCAACATGTACAGCCATTAGCCCACATCTCAACATGTACAGCCATTAGCCCACATCTCAACATGTACAGCCATTAGCCACACCTCAACATGTAGAGCCATTAGCCACATCTCAGCATGTACAGCCATTAGCCCACATCTCAACATGTACAACCATTAGCCCACATCTCAACATGTACAGCCATTAGCCCACATCTCAACATGTACAGCCATTAGCCCACATCTCAACATGTACAGCCATTAGCCACACCTCAACATGTACAGCCATTAGCCCACATCTCAACATGTACAGCCATTAGCCCACATCTCAACAGCCATTAGCCCACATCTCAACATGTACAGCCATTAGCCCACATCTCAACATGTACAGCCATTAGCCCACATCTCAACATGTACAATGAACAGCCATTAGCCCATATCTCAACATGTACAGCCATTAGCCCACATCTCAACATGTACAGCCATTAGCCCACATCTCAACATGTACAGCCATTAGCCACATCTCAACATGTACAGCCATTAGCCCACATCTCAACATGTACAGCCATTAGCCACATCTCAACATGTACAGCCATTAGCCCACATCTCAGCATGTACAATGTACAGCCATTAGCCACATCTCAACATGTACAGCCATTTGCCCACATCTCAACATGTAGAGCCATTAGCCCACATCTCAACATGTACAGCCATTAGCCCACATCTCAACATGTACAGCCATTAGCCACACCTCAACATGTACAGCCATTAGCCCACATCTCAACATGTACAGCCATTAGCCCACATCTCAACATGTACAGCCATTACCCCACATCTCAACATGTACAGCCATTAGCCCACATCTCAACATGTAGAGCCATTAGCCACATCTCAGCATGTACAGCCATTTGCCCACATCTCAACATGTACAGCCATTAGCCCACATCTCAACATGTACAGCCATAAGCCACATCTCAACAGCCATTAGCCCACATCTCAACATGTACAGCCATTAGCCACACCTCAACATGTACAGCCATTAGCCCACATCTCAACATGTACAGCCATTAGCCCACATCTCAACATGTACAGCCATTAGCCACATCTCAACATGTACAGCCATTAGCCCACATCTCAGCATGTACAATGTACAGCCATTAGCCACATCTCAACATGTACAGCCATTTGCCCACATCTCAACATGTAGAGCCATTAGCCCACATCTCAACATGTACAGCCATTAGCCCACATCTCAACATGTACAGCCATTAGCCACACCTCAACATGTACAGCCATTAGCCCACATCTCAACATGTACAGCCATTAGCCCACATCTCAACATGTACAGCCATTACCCCACATCTCAACATGTACAGCCATTACCCCACATTTCAACATGTACAGCCATTAGCCCACATCTCAACATGTAGAGCCATTAGCCACATCTCAGCATGTACAGCCATTTGCCCACATCTCAACATGTACAGCCATTAGCCCACATCTCAACATGTACAGCCATAAGCCACATCTCAACAGCCATTAGCCCACATCTCAACATGTACAGCCATTAGCCACACCTCAACATGTACAGCCATTAGCCCACATCTCAACATGTACAGCCATTAGCCCACATCTCAACATGTAGAGCCATTAGCCCACATCTCAACATGTACAGCCATTAGCCCACATCTTAACATGTACAGCCATTAGCCACACCTCAACATGTACAGCCATTAGCCCACATCTCAACATGTACAGCCATTAGCCCACATCTCAACAGCCATTAGCCCACATCTCAACAGCCATTAGCCCACATCTCAACATGTGCAGCCATTAGCCCACATCTCAACATGTACAGCCATTAGCCACACCTCAACATGTACAGCCATTAGCCCACACCTCAACATGCAGAGCCATTAGCCACATCTCAGCATGTACAGCCATTAGCCCACATCTCAACATGTACAACCATTAGCCCACATCTCAACATGTACAGCCATTTGCCCACATCTCAACATGTACAGCCATTAGCCCACATCTCAACATGTACAATGTACAGCCATTAGCCACATTTCAGCATGTACAGCCATTAGCCCACATCTCAACATGTACAATGTACAGCCATTAGCCCACATCTCAACATGTACAGCCATTAGCCCACATCTCAACATGTACAGCCATTTGCCCACATCTCAACATGTACAGCCATTAGCCCACATCTCAACATGTACAGCCATAAGCCACATCTCAACAGCCATTAGCCCACATCTCAACATGTACAGCCATTAGCCACACTCAACATGTACAGCCATTAGCCCACATCTCAACATGTACAGCCATTAGCCCACATCTCAACATGTAGAGCCATTAGCCCACATCTCAACATGTACAGCCATTAGCCCACATCTCAACATGTACAGCCATTAGCCCACATCTCAACATGTACAGCCATTAGCCCACATCTCAACATGTACAGCCATTAGCCCACATCTCAACATGTACAGCCATTAGCCACACTAACATGTAGAGCCATTAGCCCACATCTCAGCATGTACAGCCATTAGCCCACATCTCAACATGTACAACCATTAGCCCACATCTCAACATGTACAGCCATTTGCCCACATCTCAACATGTACAGCCATTAGCCCACATCTCAACATGTACAATGTACAGCCATTAGCCACATTTCAGCATGTACAGCCATTAGCCCACATCTCAACATGTACAGCCATTAGCCCACATCTCAACATGTACAGCCATTTGCCCACATCTCAACATGTACAGCCATTAGCCCACATCTCAACATGTACAGCCATAAGCCCACATCTCAACAGCCATTAGCCCACATCTCAACATGTACAGCCATTAGCCACACCTCAACATGTACAGCCATTAGCCCACATCTCAACATGTACAGCCATTAGCCCACATCTCAACATGTAGAGCCATTAGCCCACATCTCAACATGTACAGCCATTAGCCCACATCTCAACATGTACAGCCATTAGCACACCTCAACATGTACAGCCATTAGCCCACATCTCAACATGTACAGCCATTAGCCCACATCTCAACAGCCATTAGCCCACATCTCAACATGTACAGCCATTAGCCCACATCTCAACATGTACAGCCATTAGCCCACATCTCAACATGTACAGCCATAAGCCCACATCTCAACAGCCATTAGCCCACATCTCAACATGTACAGCCATTAGCCCACATCTCAACATGTACAGCCATTAGCCCATATCTCAACATGTACAGCCATTAGCCCACATCTCAACATGTACAGCCATTAGCCCACATCTCAACATGTACAGCCATTAGCCACATCTCAACATGTACAGCCATTAGCCCACATCTCAACATGTACAGCCATTAGCCACACCTCAACATGTACAGCCATTAGCCCACATCTCAACATGTACAGCCATTAGCCACATCTCAACATGTACAGCCATTAGCCCACATCTCAGCATGTACAATGTACAGCCATTAGCCACATCTCAACATGTACAGCCATTTGCCCACATCTCAACATGTAGAGCCATTAGCCCACATCTCAACATGTACAGCCATTAGCCCACATCTCAACATGTACAGCCATTAGCCACACCTCAACATGTACAGCCATTAGCCCACATCTCAACATGTACAGCCATTAGCCCACATCTCAACATGTACAGCCATTACCCCACATCTCAACATGTACAGCCATTAGCCCACATCTCAACATGTAGAGCCATTAGCCACATCTCAGCATGTACAGCCATTTGCCCACATCTCAACATGTACAGCCATTAGCCCACATCTCAACATGTACAGCCATAAGCCACATCTCAACAGCCATTAGCCCACATCTCAACATGTACAGCCATTAGCCACACCTCAACATGTACAGCCATTAGCCCACATCTCAACATGTACAGCCATTAGCCCACATCTCAACATGTACAGCCATTAGCCCACATCTCAACATGTAGAGCCATTAGCCCACATCTCAACATGTACAGCCATTAGCCCACATCTTAACATGTACAGCCATTAGCCACATCATCAACATGTACAGCCATTAGCCCACATCTCAACATGTACAGCCATTAGCCCACATCTCAACAGCCATTAGCCCACATCTCAACAGCCATTAGCCCACATCTCAACATGTGCAGCCATTAGCCCACATCTCAACATGTACAGCCATTAGCCCACATCTCAACATGTACAATGTACAGCCATTAGCCCATATCTCAACATGTACAGCCATTAGCCCACATCTCAACATGTACAGCCATTAGCCCACATCTCAACATGTACAGCCATTAGCCCACATCTCAACATGTACAGCCATTAGCCCACATCTCAACATGTACAGCCATTAGCCCACATCTCAACATGTACAGCCATTAGCCACACCTCAACATGTACAGCCATTAGCCCACATCTCAACATGTACAGCCATTAGCCCACATCTCAAAATGTACAGCCATTAGCCACATCTCAGCATGTACAATGTACAGCGATTAGCCCACATCTCAACATGTACAGCCATTAGCCACATCTCAACATGTACAGCCATTAGCCCACATCTCAACATGTAGAGCCATTAGCCCACATCTCAACATGTACAGCCATTAGCCCACATCTCAACATGTACAGCCATTAGCCACACCTCAACATGTACAGCCATTAGCCCACATCTCAACATGTACAGCCATTAGCCCACATCTCAACATGTACAGCCATTACCCCACATCTCAACATGTACAGCCATTAGCCCACATCTCAACATGTAGAGCCATTAGCCACATCTCAGCATGTACAGCCATTTGCCCACATCTCAACATGTACAGCCATTAGCCCACATCTCAACATGTACAGCCATAAGCCACATCTCAACAGCCATTAGCCCACATCTCAACATGTACAGCCATTAGCCACACCTCAACATGTACAGCCATTAGCCCACATCTCAACATGTACAGCCATTAGCCCACATCTCAACATGTAGAGCCATTAGCCCACATCTCAACATGTACAGCCATTAGCCCACATCTCAACATGTACAGCCATTAGCCACACCTCAACATGTACAGCCATTAGCCCACATCTCAACATGTACAGCCATTAGCCCACATCTCAACATGTACAGCCATTACCCCACATCTCAACATGTACAGCCATTAGCCCACATCTCAACATGTAGAGCCATTAGCCACATCTCAGCATGTACAGCCATTTGCCCACATCTCAACATGTACAGCCATTAGCCCACATCTCAACATGTACAGCCATAAGCCACATCTCAACAGCCATTAGCCCACATCTCAACATGTACAGCCATTAGCCACACCTCAACATGTACAGCCATTAGCCCACATCTCAACATGTACAGCCATTAGCCCACATCTCAACATGTAGAGCCATTAGCCCACATCTCAACATGTACAGCCATTAGCCCACATCTTAACATGTACAGCCATTAGCCACACCTCAACATGTACAGCCATTAGCCCACATCTCAACATGTACAGCCATTAGCCCACATCTCAACAGCCATTAGCCCACATCTCAACAGCCATTAGCCCACATCTCAACATGTGCAGCCATTAGCCCACATCTCAACATGTACAGCCATTAGCCCACATCTCAACATGTACAATGTACAGCCATTAGCCCATATCTCAACATGTACAGCCATTAGCCCACATCTCAACATGTACAGCCATTAGCCCACATCTCAACATGTACAGCCATTAGCCCACATCTCAACATGTACAGCCATTAGCCCACATCTCAACATGTACAGCCATTAGCCACACCTCAACATGTACAGCCATTAGCCCACATCTCAACATGTACAGCCATTAGCCCACATCTCAAAATGTACAGCCATTAGCCACATCTCAGCATGTACAATGTACAGCGATTAGCCCACATCTCAACATGTACAGCCATTAGCCACATCTCAACATGTACAGCCATTAGCCCACATCTCAACATGTACAGCCATTAGCCACACCTCAACATGTACAGCCATTAGCCCACATCTCAACATGTACAGCCATTAGCCACATCTCAACAGCCATTAGCCCACATCTCAACAGCCATTAGCCCACATCTCAACATGTACAGCCATTAGCCCACATCTCAACATGTACAGCCATTAGCCCACATCTCAACATGTACAGCCATTAGCCCACATCTCAACATGTACAGCCATTAGCCACACATCTCAACATGTACAGCCATTAGCCCACATCTCAACATGTACAGCCATTAGCCCACATCTCAAAATGTACAGCCATTAGCCACATCTCAGCATGTACAATGTACAGCGATTAGCCCACATCTCAACATGTACAGCCATTAGCCACATCTCAACATGTACAGCCATTAGCCCACATCTCAACATGTAGAGCCATTAGCCCACATCTCAACATGTACAGCCATTAGCCCACATCTCAACATGTACAGCCATTAGCCACACCTCAACATGTACAGCCATTAGCCCACATCTCAACATGTACAGCCATTAGCCACATCTCAACAGCCATTAGCCCACATCTCAACAGCCATTAGCCCACATCTCAACATGTACAGCCATTAGCCCACAACTCAACATGTACAATGTACAGCCATTAGCCCACATCTCAACATGTACAGCCATTAGCCCACATCTCAACATGTACAGCCATTAGCCCACATCTCAACATGTACAGCCATTAGCCCACATCTCAACATGTACAGCCATTAGCCCACATCTCAACATGTAGAGCCATTAGCCCACATCTCAACATGTACAGCCATTAGCCCACATCTCAACATGTACAGCCATTAGCCACACCTCAACATGTACAGCCATTAGCCCACATCTCAACATGTACAGCCATTAGCCCACATCTCAACAGCCATTAGCCCACATCTCAACAGCCATTAGCCCACATCTCAACATGTACAGCCATTAGCCCACATCTCAACATGTACAGCCATTAGCCCACATCTCAACATGTACAATGAACAGCCATTAGCCCATATCTCAACATGTACAGCCATTAGCCCACATCTCAACATGTACAGCCATTAGCCCACATCTCAACATGTACAGCCATTAGCCCACATCTCAACATGTACAGCCATTAGCCACATCTCAACATGTACAGCCATTAGCCCACATCTCAACATGTACAGCCATTAGCCACACCTCAACATGTACAGCCATTAGCCCACATCTCAACATGTACAGCCATTAGCCACATCTCAACATGTACAGCCATTAGCCCACATCTCAGCATGTACAATGTACAGCCATTAGCCACATCTCAACATGTACAGCCATTTGCCCACATCTCAACATGTAGAGCCATTAGCCCACATCTCAACATGTACAGCCATTAGCCCACATCTCAACATGTACAGCCATTAGCCACACCTCAACATGTACAGCCATTAGCCCACATCTCAACATGTACAGCCATTAGCCCACATCTCAACATGTACAGCCATTACCCCACATCTCAACATGTACAGCCATTAGCCCACATCTCAACATGTAGAGCCATTAGCCACATCTCAGCATGTACAGCCATTTGCCCACATCTCAACATGTACAGCCATTAGCCCACATCTCAACATGTACAGCCATAAGCCACATCTCAACAGCCATTAGCCCACATCTCAACATGTACAGCCATTAGCCACACCTCAACATGTACAGCCATTAGCCCACATCTCAACATGTACAGCCATTAGCCCACATCTCAACATGTACAGCCATTAGCCCACATCTCAACATGTAGAGCCATTAGCCCACATCTCAACATGTACAGCCATTAGCCCACATCTTAACATGTACAGCCATTAGCCACACCTCAACATGTACAGCCATTAGCCCACATCTCAACATGTACAGCCATTAGCCCACATCTCAACAGCCATTAGCCCACATCTCAACAGCCATTAGCCCACATCTCAACATGTGCAGCCATTAGCCCACATCTCAACATGTACAGCCATTAGCCCACATCTCAACATGTACAATGTACAGCCATTAGCCCATATCTCAACATGTACAGCCATTAGCCCACATCTCAACATGTACAGCCATTAGCCCACATCTCAACATGTACAGCCATTAGCCCACATCTCAACATGTACAGCCATTAGCCCACATCTCAACATGTACAGCCATTAGCCCACATCTCAACATGTACAGCCATTAGCCCACATCTCAACATGTACAGCCATTAGCCACACCTCAACATGTACAGCCATTAGCCCACATCTCAACATGTACAGCCATTAGCCCACATCTCAAAATGTACAGCCATTAGCCACATCTCAGCATGTACAATGTACAGCGATTAGCCCACATCTCAACATGTACAGCCATTAGCCACATCTCAACATGTACAGCCATTAGCCCACATCTCAACATGTAGAGCCATTAGCCCACATCTCAACATGTACAGCCATTAGCCCACATCTCAACATGTACAGCCATTAGCCACACCTCAACATGTACAGCCATTAGCCCACATCTCAACATGTACAGCCATTAGCCCACATCTCAACATGTACAGCCATTACCCCACATCTCAACATGTACAGCCATTAGCCCACATCTCAACATGTAGAGCCATTAGCCACATCTCAGCATGTACAGCCATTTGCCCACATCTCAACATGTACAGCCATTAGCCCACATCTCAACATGTACAGCCATAAGCCACATCTCAACAGCCATTAGCCCACATCTCAACATGTACAGCCATTAGCCACACCTCAACATGTACAGCCATTAGCCCACATCTCAACATGTACAGCCATTAGCCCACATCTCAACATGTAGAGCCATTAGCCCACATCTCAACATGTACAGCCATTAGCCCACATCTTAACATGTACAGCCATTAGCCACACCTCAACATGTACAGCCATTAGCCCACATCTCAACATGTACAGCCATTAGCCCACATCTCAACAGCCATTAGCCCACATCTCAACAGCCATTAGCCCACATCTCAACATGTGCAGCCATTAGCCCACATCTCAACATGTACAGCCATTAGCCCACATCTCAACATGTACAATGTACAGCCATTAGCCCATATCTCAACATGTACAGCCATTAGCCCACATCTCAACATGTACAGCCATTAGCCCACATCTCAACATGTACAGCCATTAGCCCACATCTCAACATGTACAGCCATTAGCCCACATCTCAACATGTACAGCCATTAGCCACACCTCAACATGTACAGCCATTAGCCCACATCTCAACATGTACAGCCATTAGCCCACATCTCAAAATGTACAGCCATTAGCCACATCTCAGCATGTACAATGTACAGCGATTAGCCCACATCTCAACATGTACAGCCATTAGCCACATCTCAACATGTACAATGTACAGCCATTAGCCCATATCTCAACATGTACAGCCATTAGCCCACATCTCAACATGTACAGCCATTAGCCACATCTCAACAGCCATTAGCCCACATCTCAACAGCCATTAGCCCACATCTCAACATGTACAGCCATTAGCCCACATCTCAACATGTACAATGTACAGCCATTAGCCCACATCTCAACATGTACAGCCATTAGCCCACATCTCAACATGTACAGCCATTAGCCCACATCTCAACATGTACAGCCATTAGCCCACATCTCAACATGTACAGCCATTAGCCCACATCTCAACATGTAGAGCCATTAGCCCACATCTCAACATGTACAGCCATTAGCCCACATCTCAACATGTACAGCCATTAGCCACACCTCAACATGTACAGCCATTAGCCCACATCTCAACATGTACAGCCATTAGCCCACATCTCAACAGCCATTAGCCCACATCTCAACAGCCATTAGCCCACATCTCAACATGTACAGCCATTAGCCCACATCTCAACATGTACAGCCATTAGCCCACATCTCAACATGTACAATGTACAGCCATTAGCCCATATCTCAACATGTACAGCCATTAGCCCACATCTCAACATGTACAGCCATTAGCCCACATCTCAACATGTACAGCCATTAGCCCACATCTCAACATGTACAGCCATTAGCCCACATCTCAACATGTACAGCCATTAGCCCACATCTCAACATGTACAGCCATTAGCCACATCTCAACATGTACAGCCATTAGCCCACATCTCAACATGTACAGCCATTAGCCACACCTCAACATGTACAGCCATTAGCCCACATCTCAACATGTACAGCCATTAGCCACATCTCAACATGTACAGCCATTAGCCCACATCTCAGCATGTACAATGTACAGCCATTAGCCACATCTCAACATGTACAGCCATTTGCCCACATCTCAACATGTAGAGCCATTAGCCCACATCTCAACATGTACAGCCATTAGCCCACATCTCAACATGTACAGCCATTAGCCACACCTCAACATGTACAGCCATTAGCCCACATCTCAACATGTACAGCCATTAGCCCACATCTCAACATGTACAGCCATTACCCCACATCTCAACATGTACAGCCATTAGCCCACATCTCAACATGTAGAGCCATTAGCCACATCTCAGCATGTACAGCCATTTGCCCACATCTCAACATGTACAGCCATTAGCCCACATCTCAACATGTACAGCCATAAGCCACATCTCAACAGCCATTAGCCCACATCTCAACATGTACAGCCATTAGCCACACCTCAACATGTACAGCCATTAGCCCACATCTCAACATGTACAGCCATTAGCCCACATCTCAACATGTACAGCCATTAGCCCACATCTCAACATGTAGAGCCATTAGCCCACATCTCAACATGTACAGCCATTAGCCCACATCTTAACATGTACAGCCATTAGCCACACCTCAACATGTACAGCCATTAGCCCACATCTCAACATGTACAGCCATTAGCCCACATCTCAACAGCCATTAGCCCACATCTCAACAGCCATTAGCCCACATCTCAACAGCCATTAGCCCACATCTCAACATGTGCAGCCATTAGCCCACATCTCAACATGTACAGCCATTAGCCCACATCTCAACATGTACAATGTACAGCCATTAGCCCATATCTCAACATGTACAGCCATTAGCCCACATCTCAACATGTACAGCCATTAGCCCACATCTCAACATGTACAGCCATTAGCCCACATCTCAACATGTACAGCCATTAGCCCACATCTCAACATGTACAGCCATTAGCCCACATCTCAACATGTACAGCCATTAGCCACACCTGAACATGTACAGCCATTAGCCCACATCTCAACATGTACAGCCATTAGCCCACATCTCAAAATGTACAGCCATTAGCCACATCTCAGCATGTACAATGTACAGCGATTAGCCCACATCTCAACATGTACAGCCATTAGCCACATCTCAACATGTACAGCCATTAGCCCACATCTCAACATGTAGAGCCATTAGCCCACATCTCAACATGTACAGCCATTAGCCCACATCTCAACATGTACAGCCATTAGCCACACCTCAACATGTACAGCCATTAGCCCACATCTCAACATGTACAGCCATTAGCCCACATCTCAACATGTACAGCCATTACCCCACATCTCAACATGTACAGCCATTAGCCCACATCTCAACATGTAGAGCCATTAGCCACATCTCAGCATGTACAGCCATTTGCCCACATCTCAACATGTACAGCCATTAGCCCACATCTCAACATGTACAGCCATAAGCCACATCTCAACAGCCATTAGCCCACATCTCAACATGTACAGCCATTAGCCACACCTCAACATGTACAGCCATTAGCCCACATCTCAACATGTACAGCCATTAGCCCACATCTCAACATGTAGAGCCATTAGCCCACATCTCAACATGTACAGCCATTAGCCCACATCTTAACATGTACAGCCATTAGCCACACCTCAACATGTACAGCCATTAGCCCACATCTCAACATGTACAGCCATTAGCCCACATCTCAACAGCCATTAGCCCACATCTCAACAGCCATTAGCCCACATCTCAACATGTGCAGCCATTAGCCCACATCTCAACATGTACAGCCATTAGCCCACATCTCAACATGTACAATGTACAGCCATTAGCCCATATCTCAACATGTACAGCCATTAACCCACATCTCAACATGTACAGCCATTAGCCCACATCTCAACATGTACAGCCATTAGCCCACATCTCAACATGTACAGCCATTAGCCCACATCTCAACATGTACAGCCATTAGCCACACCTCAACATGTACAGCCATTAGCCCACATCTCAACATGTACAGCCATTAGCCCACATCTCAAAATGTACAGCCATTAGCCACATCTCAGCATGTACAATGTACAGCCATTAGCCCACATCTCAACATGTACAGCCATTAGCCACATCTCAACATGTACAATGTACAGCCATTAGCCCATATCTCAACATGTACAGCCATTAGCCCACATCTCAACATGTACAGCCATTAGCCACATCTCAACAGCCATTAGCCCACATCTCAACAGCCATTAGCCCACATCTCAACATGTACAGCCATTAGCCCACATCTCAACATGTACAATGTACAGCCATTAGCCCACATCTCAACATGTACAGCCATTAGCCCACATCTCAACATGTACAGCCATTAGCCCACATCTCAACATGTACAGCCATTAGCCCACATCTCAACATGTACAGCCATTAGCCCACATCTCAACATGTAGAGCCATTAGCCCACATCTCAACATGTACAGCCATTAGCCCACATCTCAACATGTACAGCCATTAGCCACACCTCAACATGTACAGCCATTAGCCCACATCTCAACATGTACAGCCATTAGCCCACATCTCAACAGCCATTAGCCCACATCTCAACAGCCATTAGCCCACATCTCAACATGTACAGCCATTAGCCCACATCTCAACATGTACAGCCATTAGCCCACATCTCAACATGTACAATGTACAGCCATTAGCCCATATCTCAACATGTACAGCCATTAGCCCACATCTCAACATGTACAGCCATTAGCCCACATCTCAACATGTACAGCCATTAGCCCACATCTCAACATGTACAGCCATTAGCCCACATCTCAACATGTACAGCCATTAGCCACACCTCAACATGTACAGCCATTAGCCCACATCTCAACATGTACAGCCATTAGCCCACATCTCAACAGCCATTAGCCCACATCTCAACAGCCATTAGCCCACATCTCAACAGCCATTAGCCCACATCTCAACATGTACAGCCATTAGCCCACATCTCAACATGTACAGCCATTAGCCCACATCTCAACATGTACAATGTACAGCCATTAGCCCACATCTCAACATGTACAGCCATTAGCCCACATCTCAGCATGTACAGCCATTAGCCCACATCTCAGCATGTACAGCCATTAGCCGACATCTCAACATGTACAGCCATTAGCCCACATCTCAACATGTACAGCCATTAGCCACATCTCAGCATGTACAGTGTACAGCGATTAGCCCACATCTCAACATGTACAGCCATTAGCCACATCTCAACATGTACAGCCATTAGCCCACATCTCAACATGTACAGCCATTAGCCACATCTCAACATGTACAGCCATTAGCCCACATCTCAACATGTACAGCCATTACCCCACATCTCAACATGTACAGCCATTAGCCAACATCTCAACATGTACAGCCATTAGCCACACCTCAACATGTAGAGCCATTAGCCACATCTCAGCATGTACAGCCATTAGCCCACATCTCAACATGTACAACCATTAGCCCACATCTCAACATGTACAGCCATTTGCCCACATCTCAACATGTACAGCCATTAGCCCACATCTCAACATGTACAATGTACAGCCATTAGCCACATTTCAGCATGTACAGCCATTAGCCCACATCTCAACATGTACAGCCATTAGCCCACATCTCAACATGTACAGCCATTTGCCCACATCTCAACATGTACAGCCATTAGCCCACAACTCAACATGTACAGCCATAAGCCACATCTCAACAGCCATTAGACCACATCTCAACATGTACAGCCATTAGCCACACCTCAACATGTACAGCCATTAGCCCACATCTCAACATGTACAGCCATTAGCCCACATCTCAACATGTACAGCCATTAGCCCACATCTCAACATGTACAGCCATTAGCCCACATCTCAACATGTACAGCCATTAGCCCACATCTCAACATGTACAGCCATTAGCCACACCTCAACATGTACAGCCATTAGCCCACATCTCAACATGTACAGCCATTAGCCCACATCTCAACAGCCATTAGCCCACATCTCAACAGCCATTAGCCCACATCTCAACAGCCATTAGCCCACATCTCAACATGTACAGCCATTAGCCCACATCTCAACATGTACAGCCATTAGCCCACATCTCAACATGTACAATGTACAGCCATTAGCCCACATCTCAACATGTACAGCCATTAGCCCACATCTCAACATGTACAGCCATTAGCCCACATCTCAACATGTACAGCCATTAGCCCACATCTCAACATGTACAGCCATTAGCCCACATCTCAACATGTACAGCCATTAGCCACACCTCAACATGTACAGCCATTAGCCACACTCTCAACATGTACAGCCATTAGCCCACATCTCAACATGTACAGCCATTAGCCCACATCTCAACAGCCATTAGCCCACATCTCAACAGCCATTAGCCCACATCTCAACATGTACAGCCATTAGCCCACATCTCAACATGTACAATGTACAGCCATTAGCCCATATCTCAACATGTACAGCCATTAGCCCACATCTCAACATGTACAGCCATTAGCCCACATCTCAGCATGTACAGCCATTAGCCCACATCTCAGCATGTACAGCCATTAGCCCACATCTCAGCATGTACAGCCATTAGCCCACATCTCAGCATGTACAGCCATTAGCCCACATCTCAACATGTACAGCCATTAGCCCACATCTCAACATGTACAGCCATTAGCCCACATCTCAACATGTACAGCCATAAGCCACATCTCAACTGAATCCTAATCGTTTGTTCTTTATTTCCATCGATAAAACAAGGAAGGGTGTGTGAGTCTGTCCGTGAGTGTGTCCGTCCTACCGTCTATTATGTGTTATGTGTGTTTGTGTGTGCGTGTGTTTTTCCGTGTGTCTGTTCATGTGTGTTTGTGTGTACTGTTTGTGTTTGTGTGTACTGTTTGTCTAGCTGTGTATAAAGTCATGAAAGGATCTACAGATGAAGGCATTTTGAAGCTTACCAGCTCAACTTGTGTAATCTTTGTTGTAGTGTTCAAAAACGCCGTTAGTACCAAACACACACACACACACACACACTTACACTCATGCAAAATTCATTTAATTAAAGGGATAATGGTAAACAGACCCTGAGTGTTATTGCCAATGTGTTGGATGCCATCTGACATGTCTTTGGTGTCCTAATGGATTTGGAGGTGTGATGGGTCAAACACTGGGGTGGGATGCCTGGCGCACACAGCAGAAGGTGTTACAAATGGATGCTAGCAGTAGTATGTGTTACAAAGGGATGCCAGTTGCAGAATGTGTTACAAATGGATGCTAGGTGTTAGTAATGGATTCTAGGAGCAGGATGTGTTAGTAATGGATGCTAAGTGTTAGTAATGGATGCTAGGTGTTAGTAATGGATGCTAGGTGTTAGTAATGGATGCTAGGTGTTAGTAATGGATGCTAGGTGTTAGTAATGGATGCTAGGTGTTAGTAATGGATGCTAGGTGTTAGTAATGGATGCTAGCCACAGAAGTTGTTAATAATGGTTGCTAGGTGTTAGTAATGGATGCTAGCAGCAGAAGGTGTTAGTAATGGATGCTAGGTGTTAGTAATGGATGCTAGGTGTTAGTAATGGATGCTAGGTGTTAGTAATGGATGCTAGGTGTTAGTACTGGATGCTAGGTGTTAGTAATGGATGCTAGCCACAGAAGTTGTTAATAATGGTTGCTAGGTGTTAGTAATGGATGCTAGCAGCAGAAGGTGTTAGTAATGGATGCTAGGTGTTAGTAATGGATGCTAGGTGTTAGTAATGGATGCTAGGTGTTAGTAATGGATGCTAGGTGTTAGTAATGGATGCTAAGTGTTAGTAATGGATGCTAGGTGTTAGTAATGGATGCTAGGTGTTAGTAATGGATGCTAGGTGTTAGTAATGGATGCTAGGTGTTAGTAGTGGATGCTAGGTGTTAGTAGTGGATGCTAGGTGTTAGTAATGGATGCTAGGTGTTAGTAATGGATGCTAGGTGTTAGTAATGGATGCTAGGTGTTAGTAGTGGATGCTAGGTGTTAGTAGTGGATGCTAGGTGTTAGTAGTGGATGCTAGGTGTTAGTAGTGGATGCTAGGTGTTAGTAATGGATGCTAGGTGTTAGTAATGGATGCTAGGTGTTAGTAATGGATACTAGGTGTTAGTAATGGATGCTAGGTGTTAGTAATGGATACTAGCAGCAGAATGTGTTAGTAATGGATGCTAGGTGTTAGTAATGGATGCTGGGTGTTAGTAATGGATGCTAGAGCAGAATGTGTTAGTAATGGATGCTAGGTGTTAGTAATGGATGCTAGGTGTCAGTAATGGATGCTAGGTGTTAGAAATGGATGCTAGGTGTTAGTAATGGATGCTAGGTGTTAGTAATGGATGCTAGCAGCAGAAGGTGTTAGTAATGGATGCTAGGTGTTATTAATGGATGTTAAGTGTTAGCAACGGATGCTAGGTGTTAGTAATGGATGCTAGGTGTTAGTAATTGATGCTAGCCACAGAGGTTGTTAGTAATGGATGCTAGGTGTTTGTAATGGATGCTAGCAGCAGAATGTGTTAGTAATGGATGCTAGGTGTTAGTAATGGATGCTAGCAGCAGAAGCTGTTACTAATGGATGATAGGTGTAAGTAATGGATGATAGGTGTAAGTAATGGATGCTAGGTGTTAGTCATGGATGCTAGGTGTTAGTCATGGATGCTAGGTGTTAGTCATGGATGCTAAGTGTTAGTAATGGATGCTAGGTGTTAGTAATGGATGCTAGGTGTTAGTAATGGATGCTAGGTGTTAGTAATGGATGCTAGGTGTTAGTAATGGATGCTAGCCACAGAAGTTGTTAGTAATGGTTGCTAGGTGTTAGTAATGGATGCTAGCAGCAGAAGGTGTTAGTAATGGATGCTAGGTGTTAGTAATGGATGCTAGGTGTTAGTAATGGATGCTAACAGCAGAAGGTGTTAGTAATGGATGCTGGGTGTTAGAAATGGATGCTAGGTGTTAGAAATGGATGCTAGGTGTTAGAAATGGATGCTAGGTGTTAGTAATGGATGCTAAGTGTTAGTAATTGATGCTAGGTGTTAGTAATGGATGCTAGGTGTTAGTAATGGATGCTAGGTGTTAGTAATGGATGCTAGCCACAGAAGTTGTTAATAATGGATGCTAGGTGTTAGTAATGGATGCTAGCAGTAGAAGCTGTTACTAATGGATGATAGGTGTAAGTAATGGATGCTAGGTGTTAGTAATGGATGCTAAAAGCAGAGGGTGTTAGTAATGGATGCTAGGTGTTAGTAATGGATTCTAGGAGCAGGATGTGTTAGTAATGGATGCTAAGTGTTAGTAATGGATGCTAGGTGTTAGTAATGGATGCTAGGTGTTAGTAATGGATGCTAGGTGTTAGTAATGGATGCTAGGTGTTAGTAATGGATGCTAGGTGTTAGTAATGGATGCTAGGTGTTAGTAATGGATGCTAGCCACAGAAGTTGTTAATAATGGTTGCTAGGTGTTAGTAATGGATGCTAGCAGCAGAAGGTGTTAGTAATGGATGCTAGGTGTTAGTAATGGATGCTAGGTGTTAGTAATGGATGCTAGGTGTTAGTAATGGATGCTAGGTGTTAGTAATGGATGCTAGGTGTTAGTAATGGATGCTAGCCACAGAAGTTGTTAATAATGGTTGCTAGGTGTTAGTAATGGATGCTAGCAGCAGAAGGTGTTAGTAATGGATGCTAGGTGTTAGTAATGGATGCTAGGTGTTAGTAATGGATGCTAGGTGTTAGTAATGGATGCTAGGTGTTAGTAATGGATGCTAAGTGTTAGTAATGGATGCTAGGTGTTAGTAATGGATGCTAGGTGTTAGTAATGGATGCTAGCAGCAGAAGGTGTTAGTAATGGATGCTAGGTGTTAGTAATGGATGCTAGGTGTTAGTAATGGATGCTAGGTGTTAGTAATGGATGCTAGGTGTTAGTAATGGATGCTAAGTGTTAGTAATGGATGCTAGGTGTTAGTAATGGATGCTAGGTGTTAGTAATGGATGCTAGGTGTTAGTAATGGATGCTAGGTGTTAGTAGTGGATGCTAGGTGTTAGTAGTGGATGCTAGGTGTTAGTAATGGATGCTAGGTGTTAGTAATGGATGCTAGGTGTTAGTAATGGATGCTAGGTGTTAGTAGTGGATGCTAGGTGTTAGTAGTGGATGCTAGGTGTTAGTAGTGGATGCTAGGTGTTAGTAGTGGATGCTAGGTGTTAGTAATGGATGCTAGGTGTTAGTAATGGATGCTAGGTGTTAGTAATGGATGCTAACAGCAGAAGGTGTTAGTAATGGATGCTGGGTGTTAGAAATGGATGCTAGGTGTTAGAAATGGATGCTAGGTGTTAGAAATGGATGCTAGGTGTTAGTAATGGATGCTAAGTGTTAGTAATTGATGCTAGGTGTTAGTAATGGATGCTAGGTGTTAGTAATGGATGCTAGGTGTTAGTAATGGATGCTAGCCACAGAAGTTGTTAATAATGGATGCTAGGTGTTAGTAATGGATGCTAGCAGTAGAAGCTGTTACTAATGGATGATAGGTGTAAGTAATGGATGCTAGGTGTTAGTAATGGATGCTAAAAGCAGAGGGTGTTAGTAATGGATGCTAGGTGTTAGTAATGGATTCTAGGAGCAGGATGTGTTAGTAATGGATGCTAAGTGTTAGTAATGGATGCTAGGTGTTAGTAATGGATGCTAGGTGTTAGTAATGGATGCTAGGTGTTAGTAATGGATGCTAGGTGTTAGTAATGGATGCTAGGTGTTAGTAATGGATGCTAGGTGTTAGTAATGGATGCTAGCCACAGAAGTTGTTAATAATGGTTGCTAGGTGTTAGTAATGGATGCTAGCAGCAGAAGGTGTTAGTAATGGATGCTAGGTGTTAGTAATGGATGCTAGGTGTTAGTAATGGATGCTAGGTGTTAGTAATGGATGCTAGGTGTTAGTAATGGATGCTAGGTGTTAGTAATGGATGCTAGCCACAGAAGTTGTTAATAATGGTTGCTAGGTGTTAGTAATGGATGCTAGCAGCAGAAGGTGTTAGTAATGGATGCTAGGTGTTAGTAATGGATGCTAGGTGTTAGTAATGGATGCTAGGTGTTAGTAATGGATGCTAGGTGTTAGTAATGGATGCTAAGTGTTAGTAATGGATGCTAGGTGTTAGTAATGGATGCTAGGTGTTAGTAATGGATGCTAGGTGTTAGTAATGGATGCTAGGTGTTAGTAGTGGATGCTAGGTGTTAGTAGTGGATGCTAGGTGTTAGTAATGGATGCTAGGTGTTAGTAATGGATGCTAGGTGTTAGTAATGGATGCTAGGTGTTAGTAGTGGATGCTAGGTGTTAGTAGTGGATGCTAGGTGTTAGTAGTGGATGCTAGGTGTTAGTAGTGGATGCTAGGTGTTAGTAATGGATGCTAGGTGTTAGTAATGGATGCTAGGTGTTAGTAATGGATACTAGGTGTTAGTAATGGATGCTAGGTGTTAGTAATGGATACTAGCAGCAGAATGTGTTAGTAATGGATGCTAGGTGTTAGTAATGGATGCTGGGTGTTAGTAATGGATGCTAGAGCAGAATGTGTTAGTAATGGATGCTAGGTGTTAGTAATGGATGCTAGGTGTTAGTAATGATGCTAGCAGCAGAAGGTGTTACTAATGGATGCTAGCAGCAGAAGGTGTCAGTAATGGATGCTAGGTGTCAGTAATGGATGCTAGGTGTCAGTAATGGATGCTAGGTGTTAGTAATGGATGCTAGGTGTTAGTAATGGATGCTAGGTGTTAGTAATGGATGCTAGCAGCAGAAGGTGTTAGTAATGGATGCTAGGTGTTATTAATGGATGTTAAGTGTTAGCAACGGATGCTAGGTGTTAGTAATGGATGCTAGGTGTTAGTAATTGATGCTAGCCACAGAGGTTGTTAGTAATGGATGCTAGGTGTTTGTAATGGATGCTAGCAGCAGAATGTGTTAGTAATGGATGCTAGGTGTTAGTAATGGATGCTAGCAGCAGAAGCTGTTACTAATGGATGATAGGTGTAAGTAATGGATGATAGGTGTAAGTAATGGATGCTAGGTGTTAGTCATGGATGCTAGGTGTTAGTCATGGATGCTAGGTGTTAGTCATGGATGCTAAGTGTTAGTAATGGATGCTAGGTGTTAGTAATGGATGCTAGGTGTTAGTAATGGATGCTAGGTGTTAGTAATGGATGCTAGGTGTTAGTAATGGATGCTAGCCACAGAAGTTGTTAGTAATGGTTGCTAGGTGTTAGTAATGGATGCTAGCAGCAGAAGGTGTTAGTAATGGATGCTAGGTGTTAGTAATGGATGCTAGGTGTTAGTAATGGATGCTAACAGCAGAAGGTGTTAGTAATGGATGCTGGGTGTTAGAAATGGATGCTAGGTGTTAGAAATGGATGCTAGGTGTTAGAAATGGATGCTAGGTGTTAGTAATGGATGCTAAGTGTTAGTAATTGATGCTAGGTGTTAGTAATGGATGCTAGGTGTTAGTAATGGATGCTAGCAGTAGAAGCTGTTACTAATGGATGATAGGTGTAAGTAATGGATGCTAGGTGTTAGTAATGGATGCTAAAAGCAGAGGGTGTTAGTAATGGATGCTAGGTGTTAGTAATGGATTCTAGGAGCAGGATGTGTTAGTAATGGATGCTAAGTGTTAGTAATGGATGCTAGGTGTTAGTAATGGATGCTAGGTGTTAGTAATGGATGCTAGGTGTTAGTAATGGATGCTAGGTGTTAGTAATGGATGCTAGGTGTTAGTAATGGATGCTAGGTGTTAGTAATGGATGCTAGGTGTTAGTAATGGATGCTAGGTGTTAGTAATGGATGCTAGGTGTTAGTAATGGATGCTAGGTGTTAGTAATGGATGCTAAGTGTTAGTAATGGATGCTAGGTGTTAGTAATGGATGCTAGGTGTTAGTAATGGATGCTAGGTGTTAGTAATGGATGCTAGGTGTTAGTAGTGGATGCTAGGTGTTAGTAGTGGATGCTAGGTGTTAGTAGTGGATGCTAGGTGTTAGTAATGGATGCTAGGTGTTAGTAATGGATGCTAGGTGTTAGTAATGGATACTAGGTGTTAGTAATGGATGCTAGGTGTTAGTAATGGATACTAGCAGCAGAATGTGTTAGTAATGGATGCTAGGTGTTAGTAATGGATGCTGGGTGTTAGTAATGGATGCTAGAGCAGAATGTGTTAGTAATGGATGCTAGGTGTTAGTAATGGATGCTAGGTGTTAGTAATGATGCTAGCAGCAGAAGGTGTTACTAATGGATGCTAGCAGCAGAAGGTGTCAGTAATGGATGCTAGGTGTCAGTAATGGATGCTAGGTGTCAGTAATGGATGCTAGGTGTTAGTAATGGATGCTAGGTGTTAGTAATGGATGCTAGGTGTTAGTAATGGATGCTAGCAGCAGAAGGTGTTAGTAATGGATGCTAGGTGTTATTAATGGATGTTAAGTGTTAGCAACGGATGCTAGGTGTTAGTAATGGATGCTAGGTGTTAGTAATTGATGCTAGCCACAGAGGTTGTTAGTAATGGATGCTAGGTGTTTGTAATGGATGCTAGCAGCAGAATGTGTTAGTAATGGATGCTAGGTGTTAGTAATGGATGCTAGCAGCAGAAGCTGTTACTAATGGATGATAGGTGTAAGTAATGGATGATAGGTGTAAGTAATGGATGCTAGGTGTTAGTCATGGATGCTAGGTGTTAGTCATGGATGCTAGGTGTTAGTCATGGATGCTAGGTGTTAGTCATGGATGCTAAGTGTTAGTAATGGATGCTAGGTGTTAGTAATGGATGCTAGGTGTTAGTAATTGATGCTAGGTGTTAGTAATGGATGCTAGGTGTTAGTAATGGATGCTAGCCACAGAAGTTGTTAGTAATGGTTGCTAGGTGTTAGTAATGGATGCTAGCAGCAGAAGGTGTTAGTAATGGATGCTAGGTGTTAGTAATGGATGCTAGGTGTTAGTAATGGATGCTAACAGCAGAAGGTGTTAGTAATGGATGCTGGGTGTTAGAAATGGATGCTAGGTGTTAGAAATGGATGCTAGGTGTTAGAAATGGATGCTAGGTGTTAGTAATGGATGCTAAGTGTTAGTAATTGATGCTAGGTGTTAGTAATGGATGCTAGGTGTTAGTAATGGATGCTAGGTGTTAGTAATGGATGCTAGCTACAGAAGTTGTTAATAATGGATGCTAGGTGTTAGTAATGGATGCTAGCAGTAGAAGCTGTTACTAATGGATGATAGGTGTAAGTAATGGATGCTAGGTGTTAGTAATGGATGCTAAAAGCAGAGGGTGTTAGTAATGGATGATAGGTGTTAGTAATGGATGCTAAAAGCAGAGGGTGTTAGTAATGGATGCTAGGTGATAGTAATGGATGCTAGTTGTTAGTAATGGATGCTAGAAGCAGAAGGTGTTAGTAATGGATGCTAGGTGTTAGTAATGGATGCTAGGTGTTAGTAATGGATGCTAGGTGTTAGTAATGGATGCTAAAAGCAGAGGGTGTTAGTAATGGATGATAGGTGTTAGTAATGGATGCTAAAAGCAGAGGGTGTTAGTAATGGATGCTAGGTGTTAGTAATGGATGCTAGGTGTTAGTAATGGATGCTAGCAGCAGAATGTGTTTGTAATGGATGCTAACAGCAGAAGGTGTTAGTAATGGATGCTGGGTGTTAGAAATGGATGCTAGGTGTTAGAAATGGATGCTAGGTGTTAGTAATGGATGCTAGCAGCAGAAGGTGTTAGTAATGGATGCTAGGTGTTATTAATGGATGTTAAGTGTTAGCAACGGATGCTAGGTGTTAGTAATGGATGCTAGGTGTTAGTAATTGATGCTAGCCACAGAGGTTGTTAGTAATGGATGCTAGGTGTTTGTAATGGATGCTAGCAGCAGAATGTGTTAGTAATGGATGCTAGGTGTTAGTAATGGATGCTAGCAGCAGAAGCTGTTACTAATGGATGATAGGTGTAAGTAATGGATGATAGGTGTAAGTAATGGATGCTAGGTGTTAGTCATGGATGCTAGGTGTTAGTCATGGATGCTAGGTGTTAGTCATGGATGCTAAGTGTTAGTAATGGATGCTAGGTGTTAGTAATGGATGCTAGGTGTTAGTAATGGATGCTAGGTGTTAGTCATGGATGCTAGGTGTTAGTCATGGATGCTAAGTGTTAGTAATGGATGCTAGGTGTTAGTAATGGATGCTAGGTGTTAGTAATGCTAGAGTAATGGATGCTAGGTGTTAGTAATGGATGCTAGGTGTTAGTAATGGATGCTAGCCACAGAAGTTGTTAGTAATGGATTGCTAGGTGTTAGTAATGGATGCTAGCAGCAGAAGGTGTTAGTAATGGATGCTAGGTGTTAGTAATGGATGCTAGGTGTTAGTAATGGATGCTAACAGCAGAAGGTGTTAGTAATGGATGCTGGGTTAGTTATGCTGGGTGTTAAAATGGATGCTAGGTGTTAGAAATGGATGCTAGGTGTTAGAAATGGATGCTAGGTGTTAGTAATGGATGCTAAGTGTTAGTAATTGATGCTAGGTGTTAGTAATGGATGCTAGGTGTTAGTAATGGATGCTAGGTGTTAGTAATGGATGCTAGGTGTTAGTAATGGATGCTAGCACAGAAGTTGTTAATAATGGATGCTAGGTGTTAGTAATGGATGCTAGCAGTAGAAGCTGTTACTAATGGATGATAGGTGTAAGTAATGGATGCTAGGTGTTAGTAATGGATGCTAAAAGCAGAGGGTGTTAGTAATGGATGCTAGGTGTTAGTAATGGATTCTAGAGCAGGATGTGTTAGTAATGGATGCTAGGTGTTAGTAATGGATGCTAGCTAGGTGTTAGTAATGGATGCTAGGTGTTAGTAATGGATGCTAGGTGTTAGTAATGGATGCTAGGTGTTAGTAATGGATGCTAGGTGTTAGTAATGGATGCTAGGTGTTAGTAATGGATGCTAGGTGTTAGTAATGGATGCTAGGTGTTAGTAATGGATGCTAGGTGTTAGTAATGGATGCTAGGTGTTAGTAATGGATGCTAGGTGTTAGTAATGGATGCTAGGTGTTAGTAATGGAATGGATGCTAGGTGTTAGTAATGGATGCTAGGTGTTAGTAATGGATGCTAGGTGTTAGTAATGGATGCTAGGTGTTAGTAATGGATGCTAGGTGGATGCTAGGTGTTAGTAATGGATGCTAGGTGTTAGTAGGTGTAATGGATGCTAGGTAGGTGGATAGTAATGGATGCTAGGTGTTAGTAATGGAGCTAGGTGTTAGTAAGGAATGTTAGTAATGGATGCTAGGTGTTAGTAATGGATGCTAGGTGTTAGTAATGGATGCTAGGTGTTAGTAATGGATGCTAGCAGCAGAAGGTGTTAGTAATGGATGCTAGGTGTTAGTAATGGATGCTAGGTGTTAGTAATGGATGCTAGGTGTTAGTAATGGATGCTAGCAGCAGAATGTGTTAGTAATGGATGCTAGGTGTTAGTAATGGATGCTAGGTGTTAGTAATGGATGCTAGGAATGTGTGTTGGATGCTAGGTGTTAGTAATGGATGCTAGGTGTTAGTAATGATGCTAGCAGCAGAAGGTGTTACTAATGGATGCTAGCAGCAGAAGGTGTCAGTAATGGATGCTAGGTGTCAGTAATGGATGCTAGGTGTCAGTAATGGATGCTAGGTGTTAGTAATGGATGCTAGGTGTTAGTAATGGATGCTAGGTGTTAGTAATGGATGCTAGCAGCAGAAGGTGTTAGTAATGGATGCTAGGTGTTATTAATGGATGTTAAGTGTTAGCAACGGATGCTAGGTGTTAGTAATGGATGCTAGGTGTTAGTAATTGATGCTAGCCACAGAGGTTGTTAGTAATGGATGCTAGGTGTTTGTAATGGATGCTAGCAGCAGAATGTGTTAGTAATGGATGCTAGGTGTTAGTAATGGATGCTAGCAGCAGAAGCTGTTACTAATGGATGATAGGTGTAAGTAATGGATGATAGGTGTAAGTAATGGATGCTAGGTGTTAGTCATGGATGCTAGGTGTTAGTCATGGATGCTAGGTGTTAGTCATGGATGCTAGGTGTTAGTCATGGATGCTAAGTGTTAGTAATGGATGCTAGGTGTTAGTAATGGATGCTAGGTGTTAGTAATTGATGCTAGGTGTTAGTAATGGATGCTAGGTGTTAGTAATGGATGCTAGCCACAGAAGTTGTTAGTAATGGTTGCTAGGTGTTAGTAATGGATGCTAGCAGCAGAAGGTGTTAGTAATGGATGCTAGGTGTTAGTAATGGATGCTAGGTGTTAGTAATGGATGCTAACAGCAGAAGGTGTTAGTAATGGATGCTGGGTGTTAGAAATGGATGCTAGGTGTTAGAAATGGATGCTAGGTGTTAGAAATGGATGCTAGGTGTTAGTAATGGATGCTAAGTGTTAGTAATTGATGCTAGGTGTTAGTAATGGATGCTAGGTGTTAGTAATGGATGCTAGGTGTTAGTAATGGATGCTAGCTACAGAAGTTGTTAATAATGGATGCTAGGTGTTAGTAATGGATGCTAGCAGTAGAAGCTGTTACTAATGGATGATAGGTGTAAGTAATGGATGCTAGGTGTTAGTAATGGATGCTAAAAGCAGAGGGTGTTAGTAATGGATGATAGGTGTTAGTAATGGATGCTAAAAGCAGAGGGTGTTAGTAATGGATGCTAGGTGATAGTAATGGATGCTAGTTGTTAGTAATGGATGCTAGAAGCAGAAGGTGTTAGTAATGGATGCTAGGTGTTAGTAATGGATGCTAGGTGTTAGTAATGGATGCTAGGTGTTAGTAATGGATGCTAAAAGCAGAGGGTGTTAGTAATGGATGATAGGTGTTAGTAATGGATGCTAAAAGCAGAGGGTGTTAGTAATGGATGCTAGGTGTTAGTAATGGATGCTAGGTGTTAGTAATGGATGCTAGCAGCAGAATGTGTTTGTAATGGATGCTAACAGCAGAAGGTGTTAGTAATGGATGCTGGGTGTTAGAAATGGATGCTAGGTGTTAGAAATGGATGCTAGGTGTTAGAAATGGATGCTAGGTGTTAGTAGTGGATGCTAGGTGTTAGTAATGGATGCTAGGTGTTAGTAATGGATGCTAGGTGTTAGTAATGGATACTAGGTGTTAGTAATGGATGCTAGGTGTTAGTAATGGATACTAGCAGCAGAATGTGTTAGTAATGGATGCTATCTGTTAGTAATGGATGCTGGGTGTTAGTAATGGATGCTAGAGAAGAATGTGTTAGTAATGGATGCTAGGTGTTAGTAATGGATGCTAGGTGTTAGTAATGATGCTAGCAGCAGAAGGTGTTACTAATGGATGCTAGCAGCAGAAGGTGTCAGTAATGGATGCTAGGTGTCAGTAATGGATGCTAGGTGTTAGTAATGGATGCTAGGTGTTAGTAATGGATGCTAGGTGTTAGTAATGGATGCTAGCAGCAGAAGGTGTTAGTAATGGATGCTAGGTGTTATTAATGGATGTTAAGTGTTAGCAACGGATGCTAGGTGTTAGTAATGGATGCTAGGTGTTTGTAATGGATGCTAGCAGCAGAATGTGTTAGTAATGGATGCTAGGTGTTAGTAATGGATGCTAGCAGCAGAAGCTGTTACTAATGGATGATAGGTGTAAGTAATGGATGATAGGTGTAAGTAATGGATGCTAGGTGTTAGTCATGGATGCCAGGTGTTAGTCATGGATGCTAGGTGTTAGTCATGGATGCTAGGTGTTAGTCATGGATGCTAGGTGTTAGTCATGGATGCTAAGTGTTAGTAATGGATGCTAGGTGTTAGTAATGGATGCTAGGTGTTAGTAATTGATGCTAGGTGTTAGTAATGGATGCTAGGTGTTAGTAATGGATGCTAGCCACAGAAGTTGTTAGTAATGGTTGCTAGGTGTTAGTAATGGATGCTAGCGGCAGAAGGTGTTAGTAATGGATGCTAGGTGTTAGTAATGGATGCTAGGTGTTAGTAATGGATGCTAGGTGTTAGTAATGGATGCTAGGTGTTAGTAATGGATGCTAGCCACAGAAGTTGTTAATAATGGATGCTAGGTGTTAGTAATGGATGCTAGGTGTTAGTAATGGATGCTAAAAGCAGAGGGTGTTAGTAATGGATGATAGGTGTTAGTAATGGATGCTAGGTGTTAGTCATGGATGCTAGGTGTTAGTCATGGATGCTAGGTGTTAGTCATGGATGCTAGGTGTTAGTCATGGATGCTAGGTGTTAGTCATGGATGCTAAGTGTTAGTAATGGATGCTAGGTGTTAGTAATGGATGCTAGGTGTTAGTAATTGATGCTAGGTGTTAGTAATGGATGCTAGGTGTTAGTAATGGATGCTAGGTGTTAGTAATGGATGCTAGGTGTTAGTAATGGATGCTAGCGGCAGAAGGTGTTAGTAATGGATGCTAGGTGTTAGTAATGGATGCTAGGTGTTAGTAATGGATGCTAGGTGTTAGTAATGGATGCTAGCCACAGAAGTTGTTAATAATGGATGCTAGGTGTTAGTAATGGATGCTAGGTGTTAGTAATGGATGCTAAAAGCAGAGGGTGTTAGTAATGGATGATAGGTGTTAGTAATGGATGCTAGGTGTTAGTATTGGATGCTAGCAGCAGAAGGTGTTAGTAATGGATGCTAGGTGTTAGTAATGGATGCTAGCCACAGAAGTTGTTAGTAATGGTTGCTAGGTGTTAGTAATGGATGCTAGCGGCAGAAGGTGTTAGTAATGGATGCTAGGTGTTAGTAATGGATGCTAGGTGTTAGTAATGGATGCTAGGTGTTAGTAATGGATGCTAGGTGTTAGTAATGGATGCTAGCCACAGAAGTTGTTAATAATGGATGCTAGGTGTTAGTAATGGATGCTAGGTGTTAGTAATGGATGCTAAAAGCAGAGGGTGTTAGTAATGGATGATAGGTGTTAGTAATGGATGCTAGGTGTTAGTCATGGATGCTAGGTGTTAGTCATGGATGCTAGGTGTTAGTCATGGATGCTAGGTGTTAGTCATGGATGCTAGGTGTTAGTCATGGATGCTAAGTGTTAGTAATGGATGCTAGGTGTTAGTAATGGATGCTAGGTGTTAGTAATTGATGCTAGGTGTTAGTAATGGATGCTAGGTGTTAGTAATGGATGCTAGCCACAGAAGTTGTTAGTAATGGTTGCTAGGTGTTAGTAATGGATGCTAGCCACAGAAGGTGTTAGTAATGGATGCTAGGTGTTAGTAATGGATGCTAGGTGTTAGTAATGGATGCTAGGTGTTAGTAATGGATGCTAGGTGTTAGTAATGGATGCTAAAAGCAGAGGGTGTTAGTAATGGATGATAGGTGTTAGTAATGGATGCTAGGTGTTAGTATTGGATGCTAGCAGCAGAAGGTGTTAGTAATGGATGCTAACAGCAGAAGGTGTTAGTAATGGATGCTGGGTGTTAGAAATGGATGCTAGCAGCAGAAGCTGTTACTAATGGATGATAGGTGTAAGTAATGGATGCTAGGTGTTAGTAATGGATGCTAAAAGCAGAGGGTGTTAGTAATGGATGATAGGTGTTAGTAATGGATGCTAAAAGCAGAGGGTGTTAGTAATGGATGCTAGGTGTTAGTAATGGATGCTAGGTGTTAGTAATGGATGCTAGAAGCAGAAGGTGTTAGTAATGGATGCTAGGTGTTAGTAATGGATGCTAGGTGTTAGTAATGGATGCTAAAAGCAGAGGGTGTTAGTAATGGATGATAGGTGTTAGTAATGGATGCTAAAAGCAGAGGGTGTTAGTAATGGATGCTAGGTGTTAGTAATGGATGCTAGGTGTTAGTAATGGATGCTAGCAGCAGAAGGTGTTAGTAATGGATGCTAACAGCAGAAGGTGTTAGTAATGGATGCTAGGTGTTAGAAATGGATGCTAGGTGTTAGAAATGGATGCTAGGTGTTAGTAATGGATGCTTAATGTTAGTAATTGATGCTAGGTGTTAGTAATGGATGCTAAGTGTTAGTAATTGATGCTAGGTGTTCGTAATGGATACTAGGTGTTAGTAATTGACGCTAGGTGTTAGTAATGGACGCTAGGTGTTAGTTATGGATGCTAGCAGGAGAAGGTGTTAGTAATGGATGCTAACAACAGAAGGTCTGTTAAATGACATGGCTGGACATGGCTGGGGAATGTCTGTTGAATGACATGGCTGGGGAATGTCTGTTGAATGACATGGCTGGGGAATGTCTGTTTAATGACATGGCTGGGGAATGTCTGTTGAATGACATGGTTGGGGACATGGCTGGGGAATGTCTGTTGAATGACATGGTTGGACATGGCTGGGGAATGTCTGTTGAATGACATGGTTGGACATGGCTGGGGAATGTCTGTTGAATGACATGGCTGGGGAATGTCTGTTGAATTACATGGCTGGGGAATGTCTGTTGAATGACATGGCTGGGGAATGTCTGTTGAATGACATGGTTGGACATGGCTGGGGAATGTCTGTTGAATGACATGGCTGGGGAATGTCTGTTGAATGACATGGCTGGGGAATGTCTGTTGAATGACATGGCTGAGGAATGTCTGTTGAATGACATGGTTGGACATGGCTGGGGAATGTCTGTTGAATGACATGGTTGGACATGGCTGGGGAATGTCTGTTGAATGACATGGCTGGGGAATGTCTGTTTAATGACATGGCTGGGGAATGTCTGTTGAATGACATGGTTGGACATGGCTGGGGAATGTCTGTTGAATGACATGGCTGGGGAATGTCTGTTGAATGACATGGTTGGACATGGCTGGGGAATGTCTGTTGAATGACATGGCTGGGGAATGTCTGTTGAATGACATGGCTGGGGAATGTCTGTTGAATGACATGGCTGGGGAATGTCTGTTGAATGACATGGCTGGGGAATGTCTGTTGAATGACATGGCTGAGGAATGTCTGTTGAATGACATGGTTGGACATGGCTGGGGAATGTCTGTTGAATGACATGGCTGGGGAATGTCTGTTTAATGACATGGCTGGGGAATGTCTGTTGAATGACATGGTTGGACATGGCTGGGGAATGTCTGTTGAATGACATGGTTGGACATGGCTGGGGAATGTCTGTTGAATGACATGGTTGGACATGGCTGGGGAATGTCTGTTGAATGACATGGCTGGGGAATGTCTGTTGAATGACATGGCTGGGGAATGTCTGTTGAATGACATGGCTGGGGAATGTCTGTTGAATGACATGGTTGGACATGGCTGGGGAATGTCTGTTGAATGACATGGCTGGGGAATGTCTGTTGAATGACATGGCTGGGGAATGTCTGTTGAATGACATGGCTGGGGAATGTCTGTTGAATGACATGGCTGAGGAATGTCTGTTGAATGACATGGTTGGACATGGCTGGGGAATGTCTGTTGAATGACATGGTTGGACATGGCTGGGGAATGTCTGTTGAATGACATGGTTGGACATGGCTGGGGAATGTCTGTTGAATGACATGGTTGGACATGGCTGGGGAATGTCTGTTGAATGACATGGCTGGGGAATGTCTGTTGAATGACATGGCTGGGGAATGTCTGTTGAATGACATGGCTGGGGAATGTCTGTTGAATGACATGGCTGGAATGTCTGTTGAATGACATGGCTGGGGAATGTCTGTTGAATGACATGGCTGGGGAATGTCTGTTGAATGACATGGCTGGGGAATGTCTGTTGAATGACATGGCTGGGGAATGTCTGTTGAATGACATGGCTGGGGAATGTCTGTTGAATGACATGGCTGGGGAATGTCTGTTGAATGACATGGCTGGGGAATGTCTGTTGAATGACATGGCTGGGGAATGTCTGTTGTTTTATAGCTCTCTTTCCTCTGTTACCGTGTTTTACAGGTCTAATGGGAGAATATGAGCCTAAAATCGAGGTGCATTTCCCCCTGTCTGTCCCGGCTGCCAGAGGAGTCACCGTGAGGCTAGAGTGTTTCGCCCTGGGGAAGTAAGTACAGAAGCATGCGAGCTGTATTATACCCCTGAACATGTCCTTTATGGTGAAACGTAGGGCTACAATTCATAGAATTACTACAGTCCTGATTCCTGGAATTGGGAAGGAATAAACAGGAAATTTAGGAATTCATCAACCAGGATTTCTGGAAAACTTGGGAATTTGGGACATGTACCAGAACTTTGCCACCCTGAGCAAAAACCACCAGTAGATCCACTTACACTGAACAAAAAATACAAACGAAACATGTAACGATCCCAGACATGTTCCATACGTGTAAAAAGCTTCCATCCCTGTTAGTGAACATGTCTCCTTTGCCAAGATAATGGATCCACCTGACAGGTGTGGCGTATCAAGAAGCTGATTAAACAGCATGATAATGGATCCACCTGACAGGTGTGGCGTATCAAGAAGCTGATTAAACAGCATTATAATGGATCCACCTGACAGGTGACAGGTGTTAAACAGGATAATGGATCCACCTGTATCAAGAAGCTGATTAAACAGCATGATAATGGATCCACCTGACAGGTGTGGCGTATCAAGAAGCTGATTAAACAGCATGATAATGGATCCACCTGACAGGTGTGGCGTATCAAGAAGCTGATTAAACAGCATGATAATGGATCCACCTGACAGGTGTGGCGTATCAAGAAGCTGATTAAACAGCATGATAATGGATCCACCTGACAGGTGTGGCGTATCAAGAAGCTGATTAAACAGCATGATAATGGATCCACCTGACAGGTGTGGCGTATCAAGAAGCTGATTAAACAGCATGATAATGGATCCACCTGACAGGTGTGGAAGCTGTATTAAACAGCATGATAATGGATCCACCTGACAGGTGTGGCGTAAAGAAGCTGATTAAACAGCATGATAATGGATCCACCTGACAGGTGTGGCGTATCAAGAAGCTGATTAAACAGCATGATGAATGTGGCGTATCCACCTGACAGGTGTGGCGTATCAAGAAGCTGATTAAACAGCATGATAATGGATCCACCTGACAGGTGTGGCGTATCAAGAAGCTGATTAAATGGATCCAGCATGATAATGGATCCACCTGACAGGTGTGGCGTATCAAGAAGCTGATTAAACAGCATGATAATGGATCCACCTGACAG
>NC_056441.1:94008808-94148067 GCF_018296145.1 Oncorhynchus tshawytscha | reverse complement strand
GTCATGAAACACTCTAAAATGTGCAGTTTTGTCACAAAACACAATGCCACATATGTCTAAACATTGGCATGCTGACTGCAGGAATGTCTCAGTGAATCTCATCTGCGTGCTCATCGTCCTCACCAGGGTCGTGACCTGACTGCAGTTTGTCGTTGTAACTGTGGAAGATGGATCCGGCCAAGGTTAGGGCTGTGAAAGATGGAGCCGGCCAAGGTTACGGCTGTGAAAGATGGAACCGGCCAAGGTTAGGGCTGTAAAAGATGGAGCCGGCCAAGGTTAGGGCTGTGAAAGATGGAGCCGGCCAAGGTTAGGGCTGTGAAAGATGGAGCCGGCCAAGGTTAGGGCTGTGAAAGATGGAGCCGGCCAAGGTTAAGGCTGTGAAAGATGGAGCCGGCCAAGGTTAGGGCTGTGAAAGATGGAGCCGGCCAAGGTTAGGGCTGTGAAAGATGGAGCCGGCCAAGGTTAGGGCTGTGAAAGATGGAGCCGGCCAAGGTTAGGGCTGTGAAAGATGGAGCCGGCCAAGGTTAGGGCTGTGAAAGATGGAGCCGGCCAAGGTTAGGGCTGTGAAAGATGGATCCGGCCAAGGTTAGGGCTGTGAAAGATGGAGCCGGCCAAGGTTAGGGCTGTGAAAGATGGAGCCGGCCAAGGTTAGGGCTGTGAAAGATGGAGCCTGCCAAGGTTAGGGCTGTGAAAGATGGAGCCGGCCAAGGTTAGGGCTGTGAAAGATGGAGCCGGCCAAGGTTAGGGCTGTGAAAGATGGAGCCGGCCAAGGTTAGGGCTGTGAAAGATGGAGCCGGCCAAGGTTAGGGCTGTGAAAGATGGAGCCGGCCAAGGTTAGGGCTGTGAAAGATGGAGCCGGCCAAGGTTACGGCTGTGAAAGCTGGATCTGGCCAATGTTACGGCTGTGAAAGATGGAGCTGGAAACAATTGTGTACGCTGCTAAAATGAGTGCCAGGCAGCCGCCGGTGGCAGGTTTCAGACAGACGCAGACAGACAAATGTTCATGACAACATGTTAGTTGGTTGAAGATGTTTTTCACCCTCTTGTTGACTTCTTAATGGAAAGCTTTAAGGGATGTTTTGCATAACAAGATACTTTTTAGTTTATAACCATAATCCTGTATCATCCCTACTTCATATTTTGGTTTAGAATTATTATTTGTATTGAATAATGTATGATGGAGTTCTATCTAGAGACAGCTTCTAATCTGACGCTAACACTAAAGGAACCTGGTAATTATTTACATTGCTTTCAAGGGGCTGCAATCTGAGTCAGTCATTTACAGTTAATTAACCACTTTAGAATAAGTCGTTACCAAAACCTATAGACATTGCGCTGACAGCATGCTTACTCTCCCATCTCCTCTGACTACATACTTACTCTCCCATCTCATCCTCTGACTACATCCTTACTCTCCCATCTCCTCCTCTGACTGCATCCTTACTCTCCCATCTCCTCGTGACTACATCCTTACTCTCCCATCTCCTCCTGACTACATCCTTACTCTCCCATCTCCTCTGACTACATCCTTACTCTCCCATCTCCTCTGACTGCATCATTCTTACTCTCCCATCTCCTCCTGGCTACATCCTTACTCTCCCATCTCCTCTGACTGCATCCTTACTCTCCCATCTCCTCTGACTACATCCTTACTCTCCCATCTCCTCCTCTGACTACATCCTTACTCTCCCATCTCCTCCTGACTACATCCCCATCTACATCTCCCCATCTCCTCTGACTACATCCTTACTCTCCCATCTCCTCCTGACTACATCCTTACTCTCCCATCTCCACCTGGCTACATCATCCTTACTCTCCCATCTCCTCTGACTACATCCTTACTCTCCCATCTCCTCTGACTACATCCTTACTCTTCCACCCCCTCTGACTACATCCTTACTGTCTCATGTCCTCTGACTACATCCTTACTCTCCCATCTCCTCTGACTGCATCCTTACTCTCCCATCTCCTCTGACTGCATCCTTACTCTCCCATCTCCTCTGACTGCATCCTTACTCTCCCATCTCCTCTGACTACATCCTTACTCTCCCACCCCCTCTGACTACATCCTTACTCTCCCATCTCCTCCTGACTACATCCTTACTCTCCCATCTCCTCCTCTGACTACATCCTTACTCTCCCATCTCCTCTGACTACATCCTTATCTCTCCCATCTCCTCCTCTTACTACATCCTTACTCTCCCATCTCCTCTGACCTCTGATTGCATCTCTCCTCTGACTCATCCCATCTCTCCCATCTCTCTGACTGCATCCTTACTCTCCCATCTCCTCTGACTGCATCCTTACTCTCCAATCTCCTCCTCTGACTGCATCCTTACTCTCCCATCTCCTCCTCTGACTACATCCTAACTCTCCCATCTCCTCCTCTGACTACATCCTTACTCTCCCATCTCCTCCTCTGATTGCATCCTTACTCTCCCATCTCCTCCTCTGACTGCATCCTTACTCTCCCATCTCCTCCTCTGACTACATCCTTAATCTCCCATCTCCTCTGACTGCATCCTTACTCTCCCATCTCCTCTGACTACATCCTTACTCTCCCATCTCCTCCTCTGACTACATCCTTACTCTCCCATCTCCTCCTCTGACTACATCCTTACTCTCCCATCTCCTCCTCTGACTATCATCCTCCTCTGACTCATCCTTATCTCCCATCTCCTCTGACTGCATCCTTACTCTCCCATCTCCTCCTCCTCTGACTACATCCTTACTCTCCCATCTCCACCTGGCTACATCTCCTCTGACTCTCCCATCTCCTCTGACTACATCCTTACTCTCCCATCTCCTCTGACTACATCCTTACTCTCCCACCTCCTCCTCTGACTACATCCTTACTGTCTCATGTCCTCTGACTACATCCTTACTCTCCCATCTCCTCTGACTGCATCCTTACTCTCCCATCTCCTCTGACTGCATCCTTACTCTCCCATCTCCTCTGACTGCATCCTTACTCTCCCATCTCCTCTGACTACATCCTTACTCTCCCACCCCCTCTGACTACATCCTTACTCTCCCATCTCCTCCTGACTACATCCTTACTCTCCCATCTCCTCCTCTGACTACATCCTTACTCTCCCATCTCCTCTGTCTACATCCTTACTCTCCCATCTCCTCCTCTTACTACATCCTTACTCTCCCATCTCCTCCTCTGATTGCATCCTTACTCTCCCATCTCCTCCTCTGACTGCATCCTTACTCTCCCATCTCCTCTGACTGCATCCTTACTCTCCAATCTCCTCCTCTGACTGCATCCTTACTCTCCCATCTCCTCCTCTGACTACATCCTTACTCTCCCATCTCATCCTCTGATTGCATCCTTACTCTCCCATCTCCTCTGACTGCATCTCATCCTCTGACTGCATCCTTACTCCCCATCTCCTCCTCTGACTCATCCCATCTCATCCTCTGATTGCATCCTTACTCTCCCATCTCCTCCTCTGACTACATCCTTAATCTCCCATCTCCTCTGACTGCATCCTTACTCTCCCATCTCCTCTGACTACATCCTTACTCTCCCATCTCCTCCTCTGACTACATCCTTACTCTCCCATCTCCTCCTCTGACTACATCCTTACTCTCCCATCTCCTCCTCTGACTACATCCTTACTCTCCCATCTCCTCCTCAGACTGCATCCTTACTCTCCCATCTCCTCCTCTGACTACAACCTTACTCTCCCATCTCCTCTGACTACATCCTTACTCTCCCATCTCCTCCTGACTACATCCTTACTCTCCCATCTCCTCTGACTACATCCTTACTCTCCCATCTCCTCCTGACTACATCCTTACTCTCCCATCTCCACCTGGCTACATCCTTACTCTCCCATCTCCTCTGACTACATCCTTACTCTCCCATCTCCTCTGACTACATCCTTACTCTTCCACCCCCTCTGACTACATCCTTACTCTCTCATGTCCTCTGACTACATCCTTACTCTCCCATCTCCTCTGACTGCATCCTTACTCTCCCATCTCCTCTGACTGCATCCTTACTCTCCCATCTCCTCTGACTGCATCCTTACTCTCCCATCTCCTCTGACTACATCCTTACTCTCCCACCCCCTCTGACTACATCCTTACTCTCCCATGTCATCTGACTACATCCTTACTCTCCCATCTCCTCTGACTGCCTCCTTATTCTCCCATCTCCTCTGACTACATTCATACTCTCCCATCTCCTCCTCTGACTACATCCTTACTCTCCCATCTCCTCCCATGACTGCGTGCTTACTCTCCCATCTCCTCCTCTGACTACATCCTTACTCTCCCATCTCCTCCCATGACTGCGTGCTTACTCTCCCATCTCCTCCCATGACTGCGTGCTTACTCTCCCAACTCCTCCCATGACTGCGTGCTTACTCAAACATTATGATTGTACCACTAAGGGAGGTCAATGTCAGTGTGCTCAAGGGGACAACATGAGATTGGATTATAGAATTGAAGCAGCTTGGAACAAGTCCTTATTTCTAATGTAATATCTCCAGTATCAATACGTCTAGCTTCCAGCACTAGAACATTCTCTGAACATACCTTGGTGTATGGACATGTAGAGTAGAAATGTATGTACCCCTTATGTCATGTTTGTAAACATTATGTAATGCCTGCACCTCTTTTTAATGTATGTAACCCTTATGTCATGTCTGCACCTCTTTTTTAATGTCTGTAACCCTTAAGTCATGTCTGTACCCCCTTTTTAATGTATGTAACCATTATGTCATGTCTGTAACCCTTATGTCATGTCTGGAAGCTAGACATATTGATATTGGAGATATTACATCAGAAATAAGGACTTGTTCCAAGCCTTTTCAATTCCATAATCCAATCTCTTGTTGTCCCCTTGAGCACACTGACATTGACGTCCCTTAGTGGTATAATCATAATGTTTCACAACCCCTACTCACTGTAAGGGTTACAGACATCACTTCACTCCATTGGAGCAGACAGTGGTCAGACATCACTTCACTCTATTAGAGCAGACAGTAATCAGACATCACTACACTCTATTAGAGCAGACAGTAATCAGACATCACTTCACTCTATTAGAGCAGACAGTAATCAGACATCCCTTCACTCCATTAGAGCAGACAGTAATCAGACATCCCTTCACTCCATTAGAGCAGACAGTGGTCAGACATCCCTTCACTCCATTAGAGCAGACAGTGGTCAGACATCCCTTCACTCCATTAGAACAGACAGTGGTCAGACATCCCTTCACTCCATTAGAACAGACAGTGGTCAGACATCCCTTCACTCCACGTATAAAAATGTCCTGGATGGATGGTGGATGGGCCGAGTGATGGATGATGGATGGTGGATGGGCCGAGTGATGGATGATGGATGGTGGATGGGCCGAGTGATGGATGGTGGATAGTGGATGGGCCGAGTGATGGATGATGGATGGGCAGTGATGGATGATGGATGGGCAGTGATGGATGATGGATGGGCAGAGTGATGGATGATGGATGGACCGAGTGATGGATGATGGATGGGCCGAGTGATGGATGATGGATGGGCAGTGATGGATGGTGGATGGGCCGAGTGATGGATGATGGATGGCGGATGGGCCGAGTGATGGATGGTGGATGGGCCAAGTGATGGATGGTGGATGGGCCAAGTGATGGATGGTGGATGGGCCGAGTGATGGATCATGGATGGTGGATGGGCCGAGTGATGGATGGTGGATGGGCAGTGATGGATGATGGATGGTGGATGGGCAGAGTGATGGAGGATGGATGGGCAGTGATGGATGATGGATGGGCCGAGTTATGGATGGGCCGAGTGATGGATGATGGATGATGGATGGGCCGAGTTATGGATGGGCCGAGTGATGGATTGGGCCGAGTGATGGATGATGGATGGTGGATGGGCCGAGTGATGGAGGATGGATGGGCCGAGTGATGGATGATGGATGGTGGATGGGCCGAGTGATGGATGATGGATGGGCCGAGTGATGGATGGTGGATGGGCCGAGTGATGGATGATGGATGGCGGATGGGCCGAGTGATGGATGGTGGATGGGCCAAGTGATGGATGGTGGATGGGCCAAGTGATGGATGGTGGATGGGCCGAGTGATGGATCATGGATGGTGGATGGGCCGAGTGATGGATGGTGGATGGGCAGTGATGGATGGTGGATGGGCCGAGTGATGGAGGATGGATGGGCCGAGTGATGGATGATGGATGGGCCGAGTTATGGATGGGCCGAGTGATGGATGATGGATGATGGATGGGCCGAGTTATGGATGGGCCGAGTGATGGATGGGCCGAGTGATGGATGATGGATGGTGGATGGGCCGAGTGATGGAGGATGGATGGGCCGAGTGATGGATGATGGATGGTGGATGGGCCGAGTGATGGAGGATGGATGGGCCGAGTGATGGAGGATGGATGGGCAGTGATGGATGGTGGATGGTGGATGGGCCGAGTGATGGATGGTGGATAGTGGATGGGACGAGTGATGGAGGATGGATGGGCCGAGTGATGGATGATGGATGGTGGATGGGCCGAGTGATGGAGGATGGATGGGCCGAGTGATGGATGATGGATGGTGGATGGGCCGAGTGATGGATGATGGATGGGCAGTGATGGATGATGGAGGAATGATGGGCCGAGTGATGGAGGATGGATGGGCAGTGATGGATGATGGATGGTGGATGGGTCGAGTGATGGATGATGGATGGTGGATGGGCCGAGTGATGGATGATGGATAATGGATGGGTCGAGTGATGGATGATGAATGGGCCGAGTGATGGATGATAGATGATGGATGGGCCGAGTGATGGATGATGGATGATGAATGGGCCGAGTGATGGATGGTGGATGGGCAGTGATGGATGGTGGATGGGCCAGAGTGATGGATGATGGATGGGCCAAGTGATGGATGATAGATGATGGATGGGCCGAGTGATGGATGAAGGATGGGCCGAGTGATGGATGATAGATGATGAATGGGCCGAGTGATGGATGATGGATGGGCCGAGTGATGGATTATAGCTGATGGAATGGCCGAGTGATGGATGATAGCTGATGGAATGGCCGAGTTATGGATGATGGATGGGCCGCGTGATGGATGATGGATGGGAGCACCGGCGGTTTCCCTGGCTGTCACAGTTCCATCTTTCTGAGAGGTGTCAAATGAAGCTGTCATACACAGCTTCATATAGTAATATAGTATAGTATGACGTTCTCCTGCTACATTTTCAACCCGTCTATCGTGGAGAAAGCAGAGCAGTCACAAGGGCATAGACGAGCATCACCAAACGGATGATGAACAGCCACACACACACACTAATCATAGAAATCATGATGATTAGTTGGGCTGATAACCTGATCTGAATACATCATGTAGACACAGACATGGTTCTCAGCTGGAGGTCGTTTGGGTAGAGAGAGACTCAGAGATACCCTGGACTATAAACACCTCAGTTCACCCTGGACTATAACATCTCAGTTCCCCCTGGACTATGACATCTCAGTTCCCCCTGAACTATAACATCTCAGTTCCCCCTGAACTATAACATCTCAGTTCACCCTGGACTATGCATATCATAGATACCCTGGACTATAACATCTCAGTTCACCCTGGACTATAACATCTCAGTTCACCCTGGACTATAACATCTCAGTTCACCCTGGACTATGACATCTCAGTTCACCCTGGACTATACATATCATAGATACCCTGGACTATAACATCTCAGTTCACCCTGGACTATAACATCTCAGTTCACCCTGGACTATAACATCTCAGTTCACCCTGGACTATAACATCTCAGTTCACCCTGGACTATGACATCTCAGTTCACCCTGGACTATACATATCATAGATACCCTGGACTATGACATCTCAGTTCACCCTGGACTATACATATCATAGATAACCTGGACTATAACATCTCAGTTCACCCTGGACTATAACATCTCAGTTCACCCTGGACTATGACATCTCAGTTCACCCTGGACTATACATATCATAGATAACCTGGACTATGACATCTCAGTTCACCCTGGACTATAACATCTCAGTTCACCCTGGACTATGACATCTCAGTTCACCCTGGACTATACATATCATAGATACCCTGGACTATAACATCTCAGTTCACCCTGGACTATGACATCTCAGTTCACCCTGGACTATAACATCTCAGTTCACCCTGGACTATGACATCTCAGTTCACCCTGGACTATGACATCTCAGTTCACCCTGGACTATACATATCATGGAGACATCTCAGTTCCCTGGACTATAACATCTCAGTTCACCCTGGACTATGACATCTCAGTTCACCCTGGACTATAACATCTCAGTTCACCCTGGACTATGACATCTCAGTTCCCCCTGGACTATAACATCTCAGTTCACCCTGGACTATGACATCTCAGTTCACCCTGGACTATAACATCTCAGTTCACCCTGGACTATGACATCTCAGTTCACCCTGGACTATGCATATCATATATACCCTGGACTATGACATCTCAGTTCACCCTGGACTATAACATACAACATAACATGAACATAACATGAATATGGAAAGGGGAAGAGAATATTGGGAAAGAAGAAATATTGATAATAAAGGTCACATTAAAATAACATATTGATTTAAGATCAATATGAACCTGTTTGCTGTTCTTCTATTGGATAGCAGATAGTTGACAGCTTCAAACCCATTTTCTCTTTTCTTTGAAGGCAACACCATAGTATTCACACTGGGAAGTATGTATACCACAAGGTGTTAGTGTATGGATGCAAAACACACATGTATTATGTATCAGTTTATATTGTAAGGATGCGTGCAATTTAACCTACTATCCAGTATCCTACCTAACAAATATCCAATCTCCATTCTCTTATATAATCCGGTCATCTATCCACTCTCCAGTCTCCTATGTAATAATGTCAACTATCCTCTATCCAGTCTCCTATATAATCCTGTCAACTGTCCACTCTTCAGTCTCCTATCCTGTCAACTATCCACTCTCCAGTCTCCTATATAATCCTGTCAACTGTCCACTCTCCAGTCTCCTATATAATCCTGTCAACTGTCCACTCTCCAGTCCCCTATATAATCCTGTCAACTGTCCACTCTCCAGTCCCCTCTATAATCCTGTCAACTGTCCAGTCTCCTATATAATCCTGTCAACTGTCCAGTCTCCTATCCTGTCAACTATCCACTCTCCAGTCTCCTATATAATCCTGTCAACTGTCCACTCTCCAGTCTCCTATATAATCCTGTCAACTGTCCACTCTCCAGTCCCCTATATAATCCTGTCAACTGTCCACTCTCCAGTCCCCTATATAATCCTGTCAACTGTCCACTCTCCAGTCCCCTATATAATCCTGTCAACTGTCCACTCTCCAGTCTCCTATATAATCCTGTCAACTGTCCACTCTCCAGTCCCCTATATAATCCTGTCAACTGTCCACTCTCCAGTCCCCTCTATAATCCCTGTCAACTGTCCAGTCTCCTATCCTGTCAATAATCTATCCACTCTCCAGTCTCCTATATAATCCTGTCAACTGTCCAGTCTCTCCAGTCTCCTATATAATCCTGTCAACTGTCCACTCTCCAGTCTCCTATATAATCCTGTCAACTGTCCACTCTCCAGTCCCTATATAATCCTGTCAACTGTCCACTCTCCAGTCCCCTATATAATCCTGTCAACTGTCCACTCTCCAGTCTCCTAGTCAACTATCCACTCTCCAGTCTCTATATAATCCTGTCAACTGTCCACTCTCCAGTCTCCTATATAATCCTGTCAACTGTCCACTCTCCAGTCCCCTATATAATCCTGTCAACTGTCCACTCTCCAGTCCCCTCTATAATCCTGTCAACTGTCCAGTCTCCTATCCTGTCAACTATCCACTCTCCAGTCTCCTATATAATCCTGTCAACTGTCCACTCTCCAGTCTCCTATATAATCCTGTCAACTGTCCACTCTCCAGTCCCCTCTATAATCCTGTCAACTGTCCACTCTCCAGTCCCCTATATAATCCTGTCAACTGTCCACTCTCCAGTCCCCTCTATAATCCTGTCAACTGTCCAGTCTCCTATCCTGTCAACTATCCACTCTCCAGTCTCCTATATAATCCTGTCAACTGTCCACTCTCCAGTCCCCTATATAATCCTGTCAACTGTCCACTCTCCAGTCTCCTATCCTGTCAACTATCCACTCTCCAGTCTCCTATATAATCCTGTCAACTGTCCACTCTCCAGTCTCCTATATAATCCTGTCAACTGTCCACTCTCCAGTCTCCTATATAATCCTGTCAACTGTCTACTCTCCAGTCCCCTATATAATCCTGTCAACTGTCCAGTCTCCAGTCTCCTATATAATCCTGTCAACTGTCCACTCTCTTTTCCCCTCTATAATCCTGTCAACTGTCCAGTCTCCTATCCTGTCAACTATCCACTCTCCAGTCTCCTATATAATCCTGTCAACTGTCCACTCTCCAGTCTCCTATATAATCCTGTCAACTGTCCACTCTCTTTTCCCCTCTATAATCCTGTCAACTGTCCACTCTCCAGTCTCCTATCCTGTCAACTATCCACTCTCCAGTCTCCTATATAATCCTGTCAACTGTCCACTCTCCAGTCTCCTATATAATCCTGTCAACTGTCCACTCTTCAGTCCCCTATATAATCCTGTCAACTGTCCACTCTCCAGTCCCCTATATAATCCTGTCATACTGTCCACTCTCCAGTCCCTCTATAATCCTGTCAACTGTCCACTCTCCAGTCTCTATATAATCCTGTCAACTATCCACTCTCCAGTCCCTATATAATCCTGTCAACTGTCCACTCTCCAGTCTCTATAATAATCCTCAGTCTCCTAATCCTGTCAACTGTCCACTCTCCAGTCTCCTATATAATCCTGTCAACTGTCCACTCTCAGTCCCTATATAATCCTGTCAACTGTCCACTCTCCAGTCCCTCTATAATCCTGTCAACTGTCCACTCTCCAGTCCCTATATAATCCTGTCAACTGTCTACTCTCCAGTCCCCTCTACTCTCCAGTCCCTCTATAATCCTGTCAACTGTCCAGTCTCCTATCCTGTCAACTATCCACTCTCCAGTCTCCTATATAATCCTGTCAACTGTCCACTCTCCAGTCCCCTATATAATCCTGTCAACTGTCCACTCTCCAGTCCCCTATATAATCCTGTCAACTGTCCACTCTCTTTTCCCCTCTATAATCCTGTCAACTGTCCAGTCTCCTATCCTGTCAACTATCCACTCTCCAGTCTCCTATATAATCCTGTCAACTGTCCACTCTCTTTTCCCCTCTATAATCCTGTCAACTGTCCACTCTCCAGTCTCCTATCCTGTCAACTATCCACTCTCCAGTCTCCTATATAATCCTGTCAACTGTCCACTCTCCAGTCCCCTCTATAATCCTGTCAACTGTCCACTCTCCAGTCTCCTATAATCCTGTCAACTATCCTGTCACTCTCCAGTCCCTATATATAATATAATCCTGTCAACTGTCCACTCTCCAGTCTCCTATATAATCCTGTCAACTGTCCACTCTCCAGTCTCCTATATAATCCTGTCAACTGTCCACTCTCCAGTCTCCTATATAATCCTGTCAACTGTCCACTCTCCAGTCCCTATATAATCCTGTCAACTGTCCAGTCTCCCTATCCTGTCAACTATCCACTCTCCAGTCTCCTATATAATCCTGTCAACTGTCCACTCTCCAGTCTCCTATATAATCCTGTCAACTGTCCACTCTTCAGTCTCCTATAAATCCTGTCAACTGTCCACTCTCCAGTCCCTATATAATCCTGTCAACTGTCCACTCTCAGTCCCTATATAATCTGTCAACTGTCCTCTCCAGTCCCTATATAATCCTGTCAACTGTCCACTCTCCAGTCCCCTATATAATCCTGTCAACTGTCCACTCTCCAGTCCCTCTATAATCCTGTCAACTATCCACTCTCCAGTCCCTATATAATCCTGTCAACTGTCCACTCTCCAGTCCCTCTATAATCCTGTCAACTGTCCACTCTCCAGTCCCCTATATAATCCTGTCAACTGTCCACTCTCTCAGTCCCTATCTATAATCTCTCCAGTCCCCTCTATAATCCTGTCAACTGTCCAGTCTCCTATCCTGTCAACTATCCACTCTCCAGTCCCTCTATAATCCTGTCAACTGTCCACTCTCCAGTCCCCTATATAATCCTGTCAACTGTCCACTCTCCAGTCCCCTCTATAATCCTGTCAACTGTCCACTCTCCAGTCCCCTCTATAATCCTGTCAACTGTCCACTCTCCAGTCCCCTCTATAATCCTGTCAACTGTCCAGTCTCCTATCCTGTCAACTATCCACTCTCCAGTCTCCTATATAATCCTGTCAACTGTCCACTCTCCAGTCCCCTATATAATCCTGTCAACTGTCCACTCTCCAGTCTCCTATATAATCCTGTCAACTGTCCACTCTCCAGTCCCCTATATAATCCTGTCAACTGTCCACTCTCCAGTCCCCTATATAATCCTGTCAACTGTCCAGTCTCCTATCCTGTCAACTATCCACTCTCCAGTCTCCTATATAATCCTGTCAACTGTCCACTCTCCAGTCCCCTATATAATCCTGTCACTCCTGTCCCTCTCTATAATCCTGTCAACTGTCCACTCTCCAGTCCCCTATATAATCCTGTCAACTGTCCACTCTCCAGTCCCTATATAATCCTGTCAACTGTCCACTCTCCAGTCCCTATATAATCCTGTCAACTGTCCACTCTCCAGTCCCCTCTATAATCCTGTCAACTGTCCACTCTCCAGTCTCCTATATAATCCTGTCAACTGTCCACTCTCTTTTCCCCTCTATAATCCTGTCAACTATCCACTCTCCAGTCTCCTATATAATCCTGTCAACTGTCCACTCTCTTTTCCCCTCTATAATCCTGTCAACTGTCCACTCTCCAGTCTCCTATATAATCCTGTCAACTATCCACTCTCCAGTCTCCTATATAATCCTGTCAACTGTCCACTCTCTTTTCCCCTCTATAATCCTGTCAACTGTCCACTCTCCAGTCTCCTATATAATCCTGTCAACTATCCACTCTCCAGTCTCCTATATAATCCTGTCAACTGTCCACTCTCCAGTCTCCTATATAATCCTGTCAACTGTCCACTCTCCAGTCTCCTCTATAATCCTGTCAACTATCCACTCTCCAGTCTCCTATATAATCCTGTCAACTGTCCACACTCCAGTCTCCTATATAATCCTGTCAACTGTCCACTCTCCAGTCCCCTATATAATCCTGTCAACTGTCCACTCTCCAGTCTCCTATCCTGTCAACTATCCACTCTCCAGTCTCCTATCCTGTCAACTGTCCACTCTCCAGTCTCCTATATAATCCTGTCAACTGTCCACTCTCCAGTCTCCTATCCTGTCAACTGTCCACTCTCCAGTCTCCTATATAATCCTGTCAACTGTCCACTCTCCAGTCTCCTATATAATCCTGTCAACTGTCCACTCTCCAGTCTCCTATATAATCCTGTCAACTATCCACTCTCCAGTCTCCTATATAATCCTGTCAACTGTCCACTCTCCAGTCCCTATATAATCCTGTCAACTGTCCAGTCTCCTATCCTGTCAACTATCCACTCTCCAGTCTCCTATATAATCCTGTCAACTGTCCACTCTCCAGTCTCCTATATAATCCTGTCAACTGTCCACTCTCCAGTCCCCTATATAATCCTGTCAACTGTCCACTCTCCAGTCCCCTCTATAATCCTGTCAACTGTCCAGTCTCCTATCCTGTCAACTATCCACTCTCCAGTCTCCTATATAAATCTGTCAACTGTCCACTCTCCAGTCTCCTATCCTGTACACTATCCACTCTACAGTCCTACTATCCACAATTTCTTTCAACTCTTATTATTCTGACTATTAATTGTACAGATGTATTAGGATGTAACCCTCTCCTCTCCTGCTAGTCCAGTCACCTAGGATATTAACCCTCTCCTCTCCTGCTAGTCCTGTCACCTAGGATATTAACCCTCTCCTCTCCTGCTAGTCCTGTCACCTAGGATATTAACCCTCTCCTCTCCTGCTAGTCCTGTCACCTAGGATATTAACCCTCTCCTCTCCTGCTAGTCCTGTCACCTAGGATATTAACCCTCTCCTCTCCTGCTAGTCCAGTCACCTAGGATATTAACCCTCTCCTCTCCTGCTAGTCCTGTCACCTAGGATATTAACCCTCTCCTCTCCTGTTAGTCCAGTCACCTAGGATATTAACCCTCTCCTCTCCTGCTAGTCCAGTCACCTAGGATATTAACCCTCTCCTCTCCTGCTAGTCCAGTCACCTAGGATATTAACCCTCTCCTCTCCTGCTAGTCCAGTCACCTAGGATATTAACCCTCTCCTCTCCTGCTAGTCCAGTCACCTAGGATATTAACCCTCTCCTCTCCTGCTAGTCCAGTCACCTAGGATATTAACCCTCTCCTCTCCTGCTAGTCCAGTCCCGACAATCACATGGAGGAAGATGAACGGTAACATCCCTAAGAAGGCTCGTCTGAGGAAGTCCCAGGCTGTTCTGGAGATCCCTAATGTACAGCTGGAAGACTCAGGGACCTACGAATGTAAAGCAGAGAACCCCAGAGGAGGAACAGCCTTTAAGGGACACATCCAGGTCTACAGTAAGTTATGTGATGGTTGGACTGGAATCACATTGTGCTGGTGTTAATATGGTATTGGTAAAGACTGCTGTGCTTTTGTTTCATTGTTTTATTGGACTTGACTGATACTACTAGGATTCTAGTGTGTTTGGCGGTTATGAAGACTAATTATTGTTGTGCCCATTCTCCAAACCAGTCTAAACTAGTCTGCTATTCAACTTCTGGTCATGTCCCTGATACCTACTGTAGAATATCTTTCAACCCAGTCCTGTGTTCTCCCTGATACCTACTGTAGAATATCTATCAACCCAGACCTGTCTGCTCCCTGACACCTACTGTAGAATATGTATCAACCCAGTCCTGTCTGCTCTTATCTGGAGGAGAATGTCACTGACTGAGATGAAGTGGGCATTATGTCATCAATGGAAGAAATGCCCAGTCTGCGACATGTTTTACAGTGATTAGGTTTGGCAGAGGAAGTCGAATGGATTATCGTCCGTTATGTAGTCTTACTGAATAATGTCAACTTCCTGTTCTTCTGTTCAGTTTTTGTTGCTGTTTATGTTTACGTCATAAATAACTAATTGTTCAAAGATGATTTGTTTCATTTTATTACTATGCAGATGCACATAGAGGTACATTTGTACTTTTTCATATTATTTAGCCACTTGTATAATGGCTTGGTAATACTGCCGACCAAACACGCACCTAATTGAATGAAGACAAGACCAAACACCCACCTGATGGAATGAAGACAAGACCAAACACCGACCTGATTGAATATAGACAAGACCAAACACGCACCTGATGATTTGAAGACAAGACCAAACACCCACCTGATGGAATGAAGACAAGACCAAACACCCACCTGATGGAATAAAGACAAGATCAAACACCCACCTGATGGAATGAAGACAAGACCAAACACCCACCTGATTGAATGAAGACAAGACCAAACACCCACCTGATTGAATGAAGACAAGACCAAACACCCACCTGATGGAATGAAGACAAGACCAAACACCCACCTGATTGAATATAGACAAGACCAAACACCCACCTGATGATTTGAAGACAAGACCAAACACCCACCTGATGGAATGAAGACGAGACCAAACACCCACCTGATTGAATATAGACAAGACCAAACACCCACCTGATTGAATATAGACAAGACCAAACACCCACCTGATGGAATGAAGACAAGACCAAACACCCACCTGATGGATTGAAGACGAGACCAAACACCCACCTGATGGATTGAAGACGAGACCAAACACCCACCTTATTGAATGCAGACAAACATCTTTCTGTGTCGGACTGGTATCATCCTGTTAAAGAGATTGAATTTAAGGAATGTAAAGTTACTTGTTGTGTTGTTTGATTGGATGTTTTTTCAGGGTGATATGGCCTTTTATCTGTGTTTTGATTGGATGATTATGGTCAGGAAGGTCTGTGCTCACTATAAAGGTTTACACAACATACTGACCTGTTTAAATGACATGCAGCCTGCTACCAACGAGGCTCCCACTGAGAGTAGCCAGGGAGTATTGATGCACAGGAAGTGTCAGAGAGTGTGAGTGTGTGTGGGTGTGTGTGTGTGTGTGTGTGCATGGGATGAGTAGCCAGGGAATATAGGTGCCAGGGAAGCATGTCGTCCCAAGGCTGTGTGTGTGTGTGTGTGTGTGTGTGTGTGTGTGTGTGTGTGTGAGATAGATAGATAACATATCATATGAATATCTAAGATATCTAACATCCTCTATAATACTGTTGTGTTATCCAGCTCAAACACACCATACTCTATACAGATTTTCATCTGTTCTCTCCTCCCCAGCCTTCCCACAGTGGATCAGCACGATAAACGACAGCCAGTTGGACAGTGGAGATCAGCTGCACTGGGAGTGCAAGGCCACAGGGAAGCCTAGACCCACCTACCGCTGGCTCCGCAATGGAGAGCCGCTCACACCACAGGTACTCACACACCGGGAACCACACACACCACAGGTACTCACAACCAGGTACTCACACCACAGCTACTCAAACACCGGGAACCACACATACCACAGGTACTCACAACCAGGTACTCACACCACAGCTACTCACACACCGGGAACCACACATACCACAGGTACTCACAACCAGGTACTCACACCACAGGTACTCTAAACAGGGAAGCACACACACCCCTACCGCTGGCTCCGCAATGGAGATACGCTCGCACCACAGGTACTCACACACAGGTACTCACACCACAGGTACTCACACTCAGGGAACCGCTCACACCACAGGTACTCACACCACAGGTACTCACACCACAGGTACTCACACACAGAGAAGAACACACAGGCAGGAAGTTACAAGATGCACAGCAATTGTTTAGGCAATTCCCAGTTCTAGAATATACAGCAATTATTTAGGCAATTTCCAGTTCTAGAAGACACAGCAATTATTTAGGCAATTTCCAGTTCTAGAATACACAGCAATTATTTAGTCAATTCCCAGTTCTAGAATACACAGCAATTATTTAGTCAATTCCCAGTTCTAGAATACACAGCAATTATTTAGGCAATTCCCAGTTCTAGAATACACAGCAATTATTTAGGCAATTCCCAGTTCTAGAATACACAGCAATTATTTAGGCAATTCCCAGTTCTAGAATACACAGCAATTATTTAGGCAATTTCCAGTTCAAGAATATACAGCAGAGACATTTAAACAGTCAAATAATGACAGTCAAATAATAAGGTATGTCATTCCACTGTCCTATGTACTGACAGTCAAATAATTAGGTATGACAATAACCCTGTCCTATGGTCTGACAGTAAAATAATTAGGTATGTCATTCTGCCTCTTACCTGTGACTCTATTCATGATACAGCACTGCCTCTTACCTGTGACTGTATTCATGATACAGCACTGCCTCTTACCTGTGACTGTATTCATGATACAGCACTGCCTCTTACCTGTATTCATGATACAGCACTGCCTCTTACCTGTATTCATGATACAGCACTGCCTCTTACCTGTGACTGTATTCATGATACAGCACTGCCTCTTACCTGTGACTGTATTCATGATACAGCACTGCCTCTTACCTGTGACTGTATTCATGATACAGCACTGCCTCTTACCTGTGACTGTATTCATGATACAGCACTGCCTCTTACCTGTGACTATATTCATGATACAGCACTGCCTCATACCTGTGACTGTATTCATGATACAACACTGCCTCTTACCTGTGACTGTATTCATGATACAGCACTGCCTCTTACCTGTATTCATGATACAGCACTGCCTCTTACCTATATTCACGATGCAGCACTGCCTCTTACCTGTATTCATGATACAACACTGCCTCTTACCTGTATTCATGATACAGCACTGCCTCTTACCTGTATTCATGATACAGCACTGCCTCTTACCTATATTCACGATGCAGCACTGCCTCTTACCTGTGACTGTATTCATGATACAGCACTGCCTCTTACCTGTGACTGTATTCACGATGCAGCACTGCCTCTTACCTGTGACTGTATTCATGATACAGCACTGCCTCTTACCTGTGACTGTATTCACGATGCAGCACTGCATCTTACCTGTGACTGTATTCATGATGCAGCACTGCCTCTTACCTGTGACCTCATTCATGATACAGCACTGCCTCTTACCTGTATTCATGATACAGCACTGCCTCTTACCTGTGACTGTATTCATGATACAGCACTGCCTCTTACCTGTATTCATGATACAGCACTGCCTCTTACCTGTGACTCTATTCATGATACAGCACTGCCTCTTACCTGTGACTGTATTCATGATACAGCACTGCCTCTTACCTGTATTCATGATACAGCACTGCCTCTTACCTGTATTCATGATACAGCACTGCCTCTTACCTATATTCATGCTACAGCACTGCCTCTTACCTGTGACTGTATTCATGATACAGCACTGCCTCTTACCTGTGACTGTATTAATGCTACAGCACTGCCTCTTACCTGTGACTATATTCATGATACAACACTGCCTCTTACCTGGGACCTTATTCATGCTACAGCACTGCCTCTTACCTGTGACTATATTCATGATACAGCACTGCCTCATACCTGGGACCTTATTCATGATACAGCACTGCCTCTTACCTGTGGCTGTATGGATCTCCCTATGGGCCCTATGGATCTCCCTATGGGTCCTGTGGATCTCCCTATGGGCCTCCCTATGGGTGGAGATGGTGAATGGAGTATGTTGTGTTTCAGATCAGGGTGGAGATGGTGAATGGAGTATGTTGTGTTTCAGAGCAGGGTGGAGATGGTGAATGGAGTATGTTGTGTTTCAGATCAGGGTGGAGATGGTGAATGGAGTATGTTGTGTTTCAGAGCAGGGTGGAGATGGTGAATGGAGTATGTTGTGTTTCAGAGCAGGGTGGAGATGGTGAATGGAGTATGTTGTGTTTCAGAGCAGGGTGGAGATGGTGAATGGAGAGCTCATTATCCAGAAGGTCCAACAGGCTGACTCTGGGATGTACCAGTGTGTCGCTGAGAACAAATACGGAGCCATCTACTGCAGCGCAGAACTCAAGATCTTAGGTATGCTGTTGTTTTCACCTGTTGTTATTGTTGTTATTGTTTTCATTCCGACACTGTGTACATGTATTTAGTCCTTACTACTCATTCCAAATTCATCCCCCCCCAAAAACAATGTTCTCAACTAAATAGCCTCAGGGGAAACCCAATGTTCTCAACTAAATAGCCTCAGGGAAAACCCAATGTTCTCAACTAAATAACCTCAGGGAAAACCCAATGTTCTCAACTAAATAACCTCAGGGGAAACCCAATGTTCTCAACTAAATAACCTCAGGGAAAACCCAATGTTCTCAACTAAATAACCTCAGGGAAAACCCAATGTTCTCAACTAAATAACCTCAGGGGAAACCCAATGTTCTCAACTAAATAACCTCATTATGTTAAAGTGAAGGTCTGTCCAGGGAAAGTCTGGTGTGTTTGTCATTATGTTAAAGGGAAAGTCTGGTGTGTTTGTCATTATGTTAAAGGGAAAGTCTGGTGTGTTTGTCATTATGTTAAAGGGAAAGTCTGGTGTGTTTGTCATTATGTTAAAGTGAAGGTCTGTTCTAATGAGAAAAGATAAAGTCAATTATTTTGTTGTGGCAAATTGAAATGTAAATGGCCTGTTTTTCAACAAAGGTAGACCTGCTCTTTTCTTCACGTCTATGCATTGCTGGATATCGGCATGTGACATTGGATAGGCCACGGCCTGATAAGGGAGAGAGGTAGGAATATGGGACGAAAACACCGCTTGAGAAGGCTGATTGGCAATCAACGGTGCTTGATTGAACCTTAAAAGTGGTTAGCATGAAGAAATGAACAGCAGAGTGTGCATCCCAAATGGTACCCTATTCCCTATATGGCACCCTATTCCCTAACCACTAGGGGCGGCAGTGGTGGTTAGAGCGTTGGACTAGTAACCGAAAGGTTGCTGGATCGAATCCCCGAGCTGACAAGGTAAAAATCTGTCGTTCTGCAGTTAACTCACTGTTCCTAGGCCATCATTGAAAATAAGAATTTGTTCTTGCCTAGTTAAATATAAAGGTAACATTTAAAAGATATAAGATACCCTATTCCCTATATGTCTGCCCTGCAGTATTCACTGTCTGTCTGTCTGTCTGTCTGCCCTGCAGTATTCACTGGCTGTCTATCTGCCCTGCAGTATTCACTGGCTGTCTGCCATGCAGTATTCACTGGCTGTCTGCCATGCAGTATTCACTGGCTGTCTCTCTGCCCTGCAGTATTCACTGTCTGTCTGCGCTGCAGTATTCACTGTCTGTCTGCCCTGCAGTATTCACTGGCAGTCTCTCTGCCCTGCAGTATTCACTAGCTGTCTGCCCTGCAGTATTCACTGGCAGTCTCTCTGCCCTGCAGTATTCACTGGCTGTCTCTCTGCCCTGCAGTATTCACTGGCTATCTGCCCTGCAGTATTCACTAGCTGTCTCTCTGCCCTGCAGTATTCACTGGCTGTCTGCCCTGCAGTATTCACTAGCTGTCGCTCTGCCCTGCAGTATTCACTGGCTGTCTGCCCTGCAGTATTCCCTAGCTGTCTGCCCTGCAGTATTCACTAGCTGTCTGCCATGCAGTATTCACTGGCTGTCTGCCCTGCAGTATTCACTAGCTGTCTGCCATGCAGTATTCACTGGCTGTCTCTCTGCCATGCAGTATTCACTGGCTGTCTCTCTGCCATGCAGTATCCAATGGTTGGCTTCTATTAAAGTAGCTCTCCCCTGCTCTCCTCTCCAGCTCTCCTCTTCTCTCCTCTCCAGCTCTACTCTCCTCTCCAGCTCTCCTCTCCAGCTCTCCCCTCCTCTCCTCTCCAGCTCTTCTCTAATCTCCTCTCTAGCTCTTCTCTCCTCTAGCTCTCCTCTCCTCTCCAGCTCTCCTCTCCAGCTCTCCCCTCCTCTTCTCTCCAGCTTTCCTCTACTCTCCTCTCCAGCTCACCTCTCCTCTCCAGGTCTCCTCTCCAGGTCTCCTCTACTCTCCTCTCCAGGTCTCCTCTCCAGCTCTCCTCTACTCTCCTCTCCAGCTCTCCTCTCCTCTCCTCTCCAGCTCTACTCTCCTCTCCAGCTCTCCTCTCCAGCTCTCCCCTCCTCTCCTCTCCAGCTCTTCTCTCCTCTCCTCTCCTCTCCAACTCTTCTCTCCTCTAGCTCTCCTCTCCTCTCCAGCTCTCCTCTCCAGCTCTCCCCTCCTCTTCTCTCCAGCTTTCCTCTACTCTCCTCTCCAGCTCACCTCTCCTCTCCAGCTCTCCTCTACTCTCCTCTCCAGCTCTCCTCTCCTCTCCTCTCCTCTCCAGCTCTCCTCTCCTCTCCAGGTCTCCTCTCCAGCTTTCCTCTACTCTCCTCTCCAGCTCTCCCTCCTCTCCTCTCCAGCTCTTCTCTCTCTCCTCTCCTCTCCAACTCTTCTCTCCTCTAGCTCTCCTCTCCTCTCCAGGTCTCCTCTCCAGCTCTCCTCTACTCTCCTCTCCAGCTCTCCTCTCCTCTCCAGCTCTACTCTCCTCTCCAGCTCTCCTCTCCAGCTCTCCCCTCCTCTCCTCTCCAGCTCACCTCTCCTCTCCAGCTCTCCTCTCCTCTCCAGCTTTCCTCTACTCTCCTCTCCAGCTCTCCCCTCCTCTCCAGCTCTCCTCTCCTCTCCAGCTCTCTCCTCCTCTCCAGCTCTCCTCTCCTCTCCAGCTCTCCCCTCCTCTCCAGCTCTCCTCTCCCCTCCTCTCCCCTCCTCTCCTCTCCAGCTTTTCTCTCCAACTCTCCTCTCTAGCTGTCCTCTCCAGCTTTTCTCTCCTCTCCTCTCCAACTCTCCTCTCCAGCTCTACTCTCCAGCTTTTCCTTTCCTCTCCTCTCCAGCTCTCCTCCAATTCTCCACTCCTCCTTTCCCCCTCTCCTCATATCCTCTTGGTCATTTTGATTTAGCATCTACATTGTGGGCCTTGTTTCTTCAGGCATCACATTTGGAGAATATGAACCGTAACGAATGAACCATCCCAAGTTTCTGTAACGTCACATTGATTTCCTGTTCATTCCCAACCCTGAGTCATACAGAAAATACTGTATGTTGAGACCATGATGTGTTAATTACATGAAGTAGATGCAGTCTCTGTGAACACCATAAGCCTCTGTCGTCTGATCATGTTAAGCAAAGAGACTGAGAATGAGATCACTCTCCACTCTCTCCTTCCTTCCTGCCTCCCCTCCCCCTCTCTCCTTCCTGCCTCCCCTCCCCTCTCCTGCCTGCCTCCCCTCCCCCTCTCTCCTTCCTGCCTCCCCTCCCCTCTCTCCTTCCTGCCTCCCCTCTCCCTCTCTCCTTCCTGCCTCCCCTCCCCTCTCTCCTTCCTGCCTCCCCCTCTCTCCTTCCTGCCTCCCCTCCCTCTCTCCTTCCTGCCTCCCCTCCCTCTCTCCTTCCTGCCTCCCCTCCCTCTCTCCTTCCTGTCTCCCCTCCCCTCTCCTGCCTGCCTCCCCTCCCCCTCTCCTTCCTGCCTCCCCCTCTCTCCTTCCTGCCTCCCCTCCCCCTCTCCTTCCTGCCTCCCCCTCTCTCCTTCCTGCCTCCCCCTCTCTCCTTCCTGCCTCCCCTCCCCTCTTCTGCCTGCCTCCTCCTCTCTCCTCCTTCCCTCCCCCACTTCCTCTTGCCTTTAAACAACAGTCAGAATGAGGAGGTTTGGATGCTGCTGATGGTGATTAATATTAACCATACAGGTATACATTCATACTCTCTGTCTGTGTCCTTCGTGAGGATGTCCTCAAGCAGCAGCTATCAGGACCGATTACATGGCTAATAACACCTTGGAGATGAGTCATCACTGGAGGCTACATAGGGGACCCTGGATGCCCCTCGCCTCTGATCCTGTCACAGCTCTACTGGGGGGGGGGGGGGGGGTGGAGGGTGATCCTGTCACAGCTCTACTGGGGGAGGGGAAGGGGGTGGAGGGTGATCCTGTCACAACTCCTCTGGGGAAAGGAGGGGTGGAGGGTGATCCTGTCACAGCTCCTCTGGGGAAAGGGGGGTGGAGGGTGATCCTGTCACAGCTCCTCTGGGGGAAGGGGGGTGGAGGGTGATCCTGTCACAGCTTTTCTGGAGGAAGGGAAGGGGGGTGGAGGGTGATCCTGTCCCAGCTCTACTGGGGGAGGGGGTGGAGGGTGATCCTGTCACAGCTCCTCTGGGGGAAGGGGGGTGGAGGGTGATCCTGTCACAGCTTTTCTGGAGGAAGGGAAGGGGGTGGAGGGTGATCCTGTCCCAGCTCTACTGGGGGAGGGGGTGGAGGGTGATCCTGTCACAGCTCTTCTGGGGGAGGGGGTGGAGGGTGATCCTGTCCCAGCTCTACTGGGGGAGGGGGTGGAGGGTGATCCTGTCACAGCTCTTCTGGGCACCTCCCAGCTCTGTTCCCTATGAGCTCTGATCATACTGGACACCTCCCAGCTCTGTTCCCTGTGAGCTCTGATCATACGGGACACCTCCCAGCTCTGTTCCCTGTGAGCTCTGATCATACGGGACACCTCCCAGCTCTGTTCCCTGTGAGCTCTGATCATACGGGACACCTCCCAGCTCTGTTCCCTGTGAGCTCTGATCATACGGGACACCTCCCAGCTCTGTTCCCTGTGAGCTCTGATCATACGGGACACCTCCCAGCTCTGTTCCCTGTGAGCTCTGATCATACTGGGACACCTCCCAGCTCTGTTCCCTGTGAGCTCTGATCATACTGGACACCTCCCAGCTCTGTTCCCTGTGAGCTCTGATCATACTGGACACCTCCCAGCTCTGTTCCCTATGAGCTCTGATCATACGGGACACCTCCCAGCTCTGTTCCCTGTGAGCTCTGATCATACGGGACACCTCCCAGCTCTGTTCCCTGTGAGCTCTGATCATACGGGACACCTCCCAGCTCTGTTCCCTGTGAGCTCTGATCATACTGGACACCTCCCAGCTCTGTTCCCTGTGAGCTCTGATCATACTGGACACCTCCCAGCTCTGTTCCCTGTGAGCTCTGATCATACTGGACACCTCCCAGCTCTGTTCCCTGTGAGCTCTGATCATACTGGACACCTCCCAGCTCTGTTCCCTGTGAGCTCTGATCATACTGGACACCTCCCAGCTCTGTTCCCTGTGAGCTCTGATCATACTGGACACCTCCCAGCTCTGTTCCCTGTGAGCTCTGATCATACGGGACACCTCCCAGGTCTGTTCCCTGTGAGCTCTGATCATACGGGACACCTCACAGCTCTGTTCCCTGTGAGCTCTGATCATACTGGACACCTCCCAGCTCTGTTCCCTGTGAGCTCTGATCATACTGGACACCTCCCAGCTCTGTTCCCTGTGAGCTCTGATCATACGGGACACCTCCCAGCTCTGTTCCCTATGAGCTCTGATCATACGGGACACCTCCCAGCTCTGTTCCCTGTGAGCTCTGATCATACGGGACACCTCCCAGCTCTGTTCCCTGTGAGCTCTGATCATACGGGACACCTCCCAGCTCTGTTCCCTGTGAGCTCTGATCATACTGGACACCTCCCAGCTCTGTTCCCTGTGAGCTCTGATCATACTGGACACCTCCCAACTCTGTTCCCTGTGAGCTCTGATCATACTGGACACCTCCCAGCTCTGTTCCCTGTGAGCTCTGATCATACTGGACACCTCCCAGGTCTGTTCCCTGTGAGCTCTGATCATACTGGACACCTCCCAGCTCTGTTCCCTGTGAGCTCTGATCATACGGGACACCTCCCAGCTCTGTTCCCTGTGAGCTCTGATCATACGGGACACCTCCCAGCTCTGTTCCCTGTGAGCTCTGATCATACGGGACACCTCCCAGCTCTGTTCCCTGTGAGCTCTGATCATACTGGACACCTCCCAGCTCTGTTCCCTGTGAGCTCTGATCATACTGGACACCTCCCAGCTCTGTTCCCTGTGAGCTCTGATCATACTGGACACCTCCCAGCTCTGTTCCCTGTGAGCTCTGATCAAAAAGAGTAGACTCTAAAGGTCAAAGTGTAAGTTACCATTTAGGATGGAGACATTTTAAAGGTCAATGCAATTATGTCCATGATTTGATCAGTTGATGTTTGGCTTGAAAACCTTAAGAGTCATCTGATTGGTCACATAACACTTCCCTCTGGACACTTTCGGCAGTAATAATCTGTTCATGTTAAATATGAGGATGGGAGGAGGAGTCATTGGACATATTTAACCTCTGGTATAAACACTTTACTTCATTTACGGACCAGATATTTATGATTGCATCTTTCTCATAGGACATTTACTGTAAAAATGCCTATATATTGTAGACGATTATAAGATAAAATCCCTAAAATGTTCAATATTTTGTGTTGTACCTCCTGATAATTGTTCATTGGATAATGTGTTTATGACCAGAAAATAATTATGACAATAATAATACACTGCTCAAAAAAATAAAGGGAACACTAAAATAACACATCCTAGATCTGAATGAATGAAGTATTATTATTAATTACTTTTTTTCTTTACATAGTTGAATGTGCTGACAACAAAATCACACAAAAATGATCAATGGAAATCTAATTTATCCCATGGAGGTCTGGATCCCATGGAGGTCTGGATTTGGAGTCACCCTCAAAATTAAAGTGGAAAACCACACTACAGGCTGATCCAACTTTGATGTAATGTCCTTAAAACAAGTCAAACTCAGGCTCAGTAGTGTGTGTGGCCTCCACGTGCCTGTATGACCTCCCTACAACGCCTGGGCATGCTCCTGATGAGGTGGCGGATGGTCTTCTGAGGGATCTCCTCCCAGACCTGGACTAAAGCATTCGCCAACTCCTGGACAGTCTGTGGTGCAACATGGCGTTGGTGGATGGAGCGAGACATGATGTCCCAGATGTGCTCAATTGGATTCAGGTCTTGGGAACGGGCGGGCCAGTCCATAGCATCAATGCCTTCCTCTTGCAGGAACTGCTGACACACTCCAGCCACATGAGGTCTAGCATTGTCGGGCATTAGGAGGAACCCAGGGCCAACCGCACCAGCATATGGTCTCACAAGGGGTCTGAGGATCTCATCTCGGTACCTAATGGCAGTCAGGCTACCTCTGGCGAGCACATGGAGGGCTGTGCGGCCCCCCAAAGAAATGCCACCGCACACCATGACTGACCCACTGCCAAACCGGTCATGCTGGAGGATGTTGCAGGCAGCAGAATGTTCTCCACGGCGTCTACAGACTCTGTCACGTCTGTCACATGTGCTCAGTGTGAACCTGCTTTCATCTGTGAAGAGCACAGGGCGCCAGTGGCGAATTTGCCAATCTTGGTGTTCTCTGGCAAATGCCAAACGTCCTGCACGGTGTTGGGCTGTAAGCACAACCCCCACCTGTGGACGCCGGGCCCTCATACCACCCTCATGGAGTCTGTTTCTGACCGTTTGAGCAGACACATGCACATTTGTGGCCTGCTGGAGGTCATTTTGCAGGGCACTGGCAGTGCTCCTCCTGCTCCTCCTTGCACAAAGGTGGAGGTAGCGGTCCTGCTGCTGGGTTGTTGCCCTCCTACGGCCTCCTCCACGTCTCCTGATGTACTGGCCTGTCTGCTGGTAACGCCTCCATGCTCTGGACACTACGCTGACAGACACAGCAAACCTTCTTGCCACATCTCGCATTGATGTGCCATCCTGGATGAGCTGCACTACCTGAGCCACTTGTGTGGGTTGTAGACTCCGTCTCATGCTATCACTAGAATGAAAGCACCACCAGCATTCAAAAGTCACCAAAACATCAGCCAGGAAGCATAGGAACTGAGAAGTGGTCTGTGGTCCCCACCTGCAGAACCACTCCTTTATTGGGGGTGTCTTGCTAATTGCCTATAATTTCCACCTGTTGTCTATTCCATTTGCACAACAGCATGTGAAATGTATTGTCAGTCAGTGTTGCTTCCTAAGTGGACAGTTTGATTTCACAGAAGTGTGATTGACTTGGAGTTACATTGTGTTGTTTAAGTGTTCCCTTTATTTTTTTGAGCAGTGTATATTCATAGTATAAATGTTCCGTTTCTGACACCTCTGACGTCTTTTTGTCATTTGACAGTATGATCGCTACTGTGACCTGCTATAGTACTGTGACCTGTTATAGTACTGTGACCTGTTATAGTACTGTGACCTGTTATAGTACTGTGACATGTTATAGTACTGTGACATGTTATAGTACTGTGACATGTTATAGTAGTGTGACCTGTTATAGTAGTGTGACCTGTTGTAGTACTGTGACCTGTTATAGTACTGTGACCTGTTGTAGTACTGTGAGCTGTTGTACTAAGGTGACCTGTTGTACTAAGGTGACCTGTTGAACCGTATCCAGGTCCCTTTGGTAAAAGTGGATTCTAACCTCAAGGGAGAATAAAGGTGAAATCAAATGTTTTTATCTGTTCCACAGCGTCACCCCCAGTCTTCAGCCCTAACCCTGTCCGTCTGATCGCCACGCTGGGGAAAGACATGTTGTTGGGATGTAGACCCCGAGCATCTCCCAAGCCTAGAGTAACATGGAGGAGAGGAGACAGACGCATTCAGCCCAGCAGAAGGTATGGATGGAATCTGAAAAGATTTGACAATGTTTAGGAGCAGACTGTGACTGTGCTTTCTAGCAGACACAGATTAAGCCCAGAACTGGACTAAACATATTTATCGCCGTTGAGCTTTTCTGTCCAGCACTTAGTCTGTTTCTGGGGAAATGCCCCTAAAACCATTTTCTTCCTCAATTGTACACAATGGTTAAAAAAATATGTGTTGTGCTTTATCCCAACCTCCCCACATACACCCTCACATTGGAGTGGTTTATCCCAACCTCACGTTGGAGTGGTTTATACACCCTCACGTTGGAGTGCTTTATCCCAACCTCCCCACATACACCCTCACGTTGGAGTGGTTTATCCTAACCTCCCCACAAACACCCTCACGTTGGAGTGGTTTATCCCAACCTCCCCACATACACCCTCACGTTGGAGTGGTTTATCCCAACCTCCCCACATACACCCTCACGTTGGAGTGGTTTATCCCAACATCCCCACATACAGCCTCACATTGGAGTGGTTTATCCTAACCTCCCCACATACACCCTCACGTTGGAGTGGTTTATCCCAACCTCCCCACATACACCCTCACGTTGGAGTGGTTTATCCCAACCTCCCCACATACACCCTCACGTTGGAGTGGTTTATCCCAACCTCCCCACATACACCCTCACGTTGGAGTGGTTTATCCCAACCTCCCCACATACACCCTCACGTTGGGTGGTTTATCCCAACCTCCCCACATACACCCTCACGTTGGGGTGGTTTATCCCAACCTCCCCACATACACCCTCACGTTGGGGTGGTTTATCCCAACCTCCCCACATACACCCTCACGTTGGAGTGGTTTATCCTAACCTCCCCACATACACCCTCACATTGGAGTGGTTTATCCTAACCTCCCCACATACACCCTCACGTTGGAGTGGTTTATCCTAACCTCCCCACATACACCCTCACGTTGGAGTGGTTTATCCCAACCTCCCCACATACACCCTCACGTTGGAGTGGTTTATCCCAACCTCCCCACATACACCCTCACGTTGGAGTGGTTTATCCTAACCTCCCCACATACACCCTCACGTTGGAGTGGTTTATGTGTGGACTGTTGTTTCCATTAGGACTACAGAGAGTACAAACTTGTGATTGATAGATTAGTGTCCAGGCTGTATTTAAATGTGATTGATAGATTAGTGTCCAGTCTGTATTTAAATGTGATTGATAGATTAGTGTCCAGTCTGTATTTAAATGTGATTGATAGATTAGTGTCCAGTCTGTATTTAAATGTGATTGATAGATTAGTATCCAGGCTGTGTTAGATCGTGTGATTGATAGATTAGTGTCCAGTCTGTATTTAAATGTGATTGATAGATTAGTATCCAGTCTGTATTTAAATGTGATTGATAGATTAGTATCCAGTCTGTATTTAAATGTTATTGATAGATTAGTGTCCAGTCTGTATTTAAATGTAATTGATAGATTAGTGTCCAGTCTGTATTTAAATGTGATTGATAGATTAGTGTCCAGGCTGTGTTAGATCGTGTGATTGATAGATTAGTGTCCAGTCTGTATTTAAATGTGATTGATAGATTAGTGTCCAGTCTGTATTTAAATGTGATTGATAGATTAGTGTCCAGGCTGTGTTAGATCGTGTGATTGATAGATTAGTGTCCAGGCTGTATTTAAATGTGATTGATAGATTAGTGTCCAGGCTGTGTTAGATCGTGTGATTGATAGATTAGTGTCCAGTCTGTATTTAAATGTGATTGATAGATTAGTGTCCAGGCTGTGTTAGATCGTGTGATTGATAGATTAGTGTCCAGTCTGTATTTAAATGTGATTGATAGATTAGTGTCCAGGCTGTGTTAGATCGTGTGATTGATAGATTAGTGTCCAGGCTGTATTTAAATGTGATTGATAGATTAGTGTCCAGTCTGTATTTAAATGTGATTGATAGATTAGTGTCCAGGCTGTGTTAGATCGTGTGATTGATAGATTAGTGTCCAGGCTGTATTGGAGCGTGTTATTGATAGATTAGTGTCCAGTCTGTATTTAAATGTGATTGATAGATTAGTGTCCAGTCTGTATTTAAATGTGACAGATAGATCAGTTTCCAGGCTGTGTTGGAAGGTGTGATTCATAGATCAGTATGCTGGCTGTGTTGGAGCGTTTCTGTAGTCCCAGGATAGGAGATAACGTGGTATAAAGGGGTAGACGTTTCTAGCTGTAGTCCCAGGATAGGAGATAACGTGGTATAAAGGGGTAGACGTGTCTAGCTGTAGTCCCAGGATAGGAGATAATGTGGTATAAAGGGGTAGACGTTTCTAGCTGTAGTCCCAGGATAGGAGATAACGTGGTATAAAGGGGTAGACGTTTCTAGCTGTAGTCCCAGGATAGGAGATAACGTGGTATAAAGGGGTAGATGTTTCTAGATGTAGTCCCAGGATAGGAGATAACGTGGTATAAAGGGGTAGATGTTTCTAGATGTAGTCCCAGGATAAGAGATAACGTGGTATAAAGGGGTAGATGTTTCTAGATGTAGTCCCAGGATAGGAGATAACGTGGTATAAAGGGGTAGATGTTTCTAGATGTAGTCTCAGGATAGGAGATAACGTGGTATAAAGGGGTAGATGTTTCTAGATGTAGTCCCAGGATAGGAGATAACGTGGTATAAAGGGGTAGATGTTTCTAGATGTAGTCCCAGGATAGGAGATAACGTGGTATAAAGGGGTAGATGTTTCTAGATGTAGTCCCAGGATAGGATATAACGTGGTATAAAGGGGTAGACGTTTCTAGCTGTAGTCTCAGGATAGGAGATAACGTGGTATAAAGGGGTAGATGTTTCTAGATGTAGTCCCAGGATAGGAGATAACGTGGTATAAAGGGGTAGATGTTTCTAGATGTAGTCCCAGGATAGGAGATAACGTGGTATAAAGGGGTAGATGTTTCTAGATGTAGTCCCAGGATAGGAGATAACGTGGTATAAAGGGGTAGATGTTTCTAGCTGTAGTCTCAGGATAGGAGATAACGTGGTATAAAGGGGTAGATGTTTCTAGATGTAGTCCCAGGATAGGAGATAACGTGGTATAAAGGGGTAGATGTTTCTAGATGTAGTCCCAGGATAGGAGATAACGTGGTATAAAGGGGTAGACGTTTCTAGATGTAGTCCCAGGATAGGAGATAACGTGGTTTAAAGGGGTAGACGTTTCTAGATGTAGTCCCAGGATAGGAGATAACGTGGTATAACGGGGTAGACGTTTCTAGCTGTAGTCCCAGGATAGGAGATAACGTGGTATAAAGGGGTAGATGTTTCTAGATGTAGTCCCAGGATAGGAGATAACGTGGTATAAAGGGGTAGACGTTTCTAGATGTAGTCCCAGGATAGGAGATAACGTGGTATAAAGGGATAGACGTTTCTAGATGTAGTCCCAGGATAGGAGATAACGTGGTATAAAGGGATAGACGTTTCTAGATGTAGTCCCAGGATAGGAGATAACGTGGTATAAAGGGGTAGACGTTTCTAGATGTAGTCCCAGGATAGGAGATAACGTGGTATAAAGGGGTAGATGTTTCTAGATGTAGTCCCAGGATAGGAGATAACGTGGTATAAAGGGGTAGATGTTTCTAGATGTAGTCCCAGGATAGGAGATAACGTGGTATAAAGGGGTAGATGTATCTAGATGTAGTCCCATGATAGGAGATTAAGTGGTATAAAGGGGCAGACGTTTCTAGATGTAGTCCCAGGATAGGAGATAACGTGGTATAAAGGGGTAGATGTTTCTAGCTGTAGTCCCAGGATAGGAGATAACGTGGTATAAAGGGGTAGACGTTTCTAGATGTAGTCCCAGGATAGGAGATAACGTGGTATAAAGGGGTAGACGTTTCTAGATGTAGTCCCAGGATAGGAGATAACGTGGTATAAAGGGGTAGATGTTTCTAGATGTAGTCCCAGGATAGGAGATAACGTGGTATAAAGGGGTAGATGTTTCTAGATGTAGTCCCAGGATAGGAGATAACGTGGTATAAAGGGGTAGATGTTTCTAGATGTAGTCCCAGGATAGGAGATAACGTGGTATAAAGGGGTAGATGTTTCTAGATGTAGTCCCAGGATAGGAGATAACGTGGTATAACGGGGTAGATGTTTCTAGATGTAGTCCCAGGATAGGAGATAACGTGGTATAAAGGGGTAGATGTTTCTAGATGTAGTCCCAGGATAGGAGATAACGTGGTATAAAGGGGTAGATGTTTCTAGATGTAGTCCCAGGATAGGAGATAACGTGGTATAAAGGGGTAGATGTTTCTAGATGTAGTCCCAGGATAGGAGATAACGTGGTATAAAGGGGTAGATGTTTCTAGATGTAGTCCCAGGATAGGAGATAACGTGGTATAAAGGGGTAGACGTTTCTAGATGTAGTCCCAGGATAGTTTGTAGAGGTGAACTCTTCTGTTCTATTATGGGGAGGAACGTGGTCACATGTCTTGTTTACCACGTCCATCTCAATTCAGCCGCTGAAGTGAAATGTCAACCAATCAGATAGGTTGTCTCCTTTCTTCTCCTTCCCAGAGAGGGATCCTGACAACCTTATACTGTGCAATTTCAAATGAGTTTTCTCTTGCTGTTTAATGCATCATCTTTTATGAAAAGTGTGTGTGTGTGTGCATGTGTGCTTGGGATGGGGGTTGAGCAGCGGGGTTGTGGGACATCAATCACTGTGAGTGACAGCAGCTGAAATGATCAGTCAGTGTTGAGCATTGAGAGATAGTGATAGAGGGACCAGAATGTTGAGAGGTCGTGGAGGAGGGACCAGGATGTTGAGAGGTAGTGGAGGAGGGACCAGTATGTTGAGAGGTCATGGAAGAGGGACCAGTATGTTGAGAGGTCATGGAAGAGGGACCAGTATGTTGAGAGGTCGTGGAAGAGGGACCAGGATGTTGAGGGGTAGTGGAAGAGGGACCAGGATGTTGAGAGGTCGTGGAAGAGGGACCAGTATGTTGAGAGGTCGTGGAAGAGGGACCGGGATGTTGAGAGGTCATGGAAGAGGGACCGGGATGTTGAGAGGTAGTGGAAGAGGGACCGGGATGTTGAGAGGGAGTGGAAGAGGGACCGGGATGTTGAGAGGTAGTGGAAGAGGGACCAGGATGTTGAGAGATAGTGGGAGAGGGACCAGGATGTTGAGAGGTAGTGGAAGAGGGACCAGGATGTTGAGAGGTAGTGGAAGAGGGACCAAGATGTTGAGAGGTAGGAGCAGAAAACTAATCAGTAGCTGGTACCATTTGTCTCATGCAGAGCAACACATTTTGCATAGAGTTGATCAGACTGTTGATTGTGGTCTGTGGAATGTTGTCCCACTCCTCTTCAATGGCTGTGTGAAGTTGCTGGATATTGGCAGGAACTGGAATATGCTGTCCTACACGTCATCCTGTGATCTGCGGTTGTGAGGTCGTTTGGACGTACTTCCAAGTTCTCTAAAACGACGTTGGAAGCAGTTTATGGTAGAGAAATTAACATTTGATTCTCTGGTGAACGTTTCTGCGGTCAGCATGCCAATTGCGCGCTCCCTAAAAACTTGAGACATCTGTGGCAGTGTGTTGTGTGACAAAACTGCACATTTTAGAGTGGCCTTTTATTGTCCCCATCAAATCAATAAGCTTTTTAATCAGCTTCTTGATACGCCACACCTGTCAGGTGGATGGATTATCTTGGCAAAGGAGAAATGCTCACTAACAGGGATGTGAGCAAATTTTGTGATAAATAATCTTTTTGTGTGTATGGAACATTTTTGGGATCTTGTATTTCAGCTCATGGAACATTTTGATGTGATTCTATTAGTTTGGATCCCCATTAGCCGACGCCAATGTGGACAGCTAGTCTTACTGGTGGTCTGACAAATAACAGAAAATACATTACAGACACAATCCTTTACACTACATGTTCATGTTTTTAATGCATCTGTCAGTTACACATACATATCAGTACATACACACAACCAGTAGGTCACATGTCAGTACATACACACAACCAGTAGGTCACATGTCAGTACATACACACAACCAGTAGGTCACATGTCAGTACATACACACAACCAGTAGGTCACATGTCAGTACATACACACAACCAGTAGGTCACGTGACAGTACATACACACAACCAGTAGGAACGACAGATGTGTACCTTGTCAGCTCGGGGATTTGAACTTGCAACCTTTCAGTTACTAGTCCAATGCTCTAACCACTAGGCTACCCTGCCACACAACACAACCAGTAGGTCACATGTCAGTACATACACACAACCAGTAGGTCACATGTCAGTACATACACACAACCAGTAGGTCACATGTCAGTACATACACACAACCAGTAGGTCACATGTCAGTACATACACACAACCAGTAGGTCACGTGTCAGTACATACACACAACCAGTAGGTCACGTGTCAGTACATACACACAACCAGTAGGTCACGTGTCAGTGCATACACACAACCAGTAGGTCACGTGTCAGTGCATACACACAACCAGTAGGTCACGTGTCAGTACATACACACAACCAGTAGGTCACGTGTCAGTGCATACACACAACCAGTAGGTCACGTGTCAGTGCATACACACAACCAGTAGGTCACGTGTCAGTGCATACACACAACCAGTAGGTCACGTGTCAGTACATACACACAACCAGTAGGTCACGTGTCAGTACATACACACAACCAGTAGGTCACGTTAGGTCACGTGTCAGTACATACACACAACCAGTAGGTCACGTGTCAGTACATACACACAACCAGTAGGTCACGTGTCAGTACATACACACAACCAGTAGGTCACGTGTCAGTACATACACACAACCAGTAGGTCACGTGTCAGTACATACACACAACCAGTAGGTCACGTGTCAGTACATACACACAACCAGTAGGTCACGTGTCAGTACATACACACAACCAGTAGGTCACGTGTCAGTGCATACACACAACCAGTAGGTCACGTGTCAGTGCATACACACAACCAGTAGGTCACGTGTCAGTGCATACACACAACCAGTAGGTCACGTGTCAGTGCATACACACAACCAGTACGTGTCAGTGCATACACACAACCAGTAGTCACGTGTCAGTACATACACACAACCAGTAGGTCACGTGTCAGTACATACACACAACCAGTAGGTCACGTGGTCAGTCAGTACATACACACAACCAGTAGGTCACGTGTCAGTACATACACACAACCAGTAGGTCACGTGTCAGTACATACACACAACCAGTAGGTCACGTGTCAGTACATACACACAACCAGTAGGTCACGTGTCAGTACATACACACAACCAGTAGGTCACGTGTCAGTACATACACACAACCAGTAGGTCACGTGTCAGTACATACACACAACCAGTAGGTCACAGTACATACACAACCAGTAGGTCACGTGTCAGTACATACACACAACCAGTAGGTCACGTGTCAGTACATACACACAACCAGTAGGTCACGTGTCAGTACATACACACAACCAGTAGGTCACGTGTCAGTACATACACACAACCAGTAGGTCACGTGTCAGTACATACACACAACCAGTAGGTCACGTGTCAGTACATACACACAACCAGTAGGTCACGTGTCAGTACACACAACCAGTAGGTCACGTGTCAGTACATACACACAACCAGTAGGTCACGTGTCACAACCAGTGGTCAGTCACATACACACAACCAGTAGGTCACGTGTCAGTACATACACACAACCAGTAGGTCACGTGTCAGTACATACACACAACCAGTAGGTCACGTGTCAGTACATACACACAACCAGTAGGTCACGTGTCAGTACATACACACAACCAGTAGGTCACGTGTCAGTACATACACACAACCAGTAGGTCACGTGGGGGAGAGGTGTTGTGCCGTGAGGTGTTGCTGTACTTGTTTTTTGAAACCAGGTTTGCTGTTCACTTGTGCTTTATAAGATGTGAGTTCCATGCAATCATGGCTCTGTATAATACTGTATGTTTCCTTGAATTTGTTCTGGACCTGGGGACTGTGAAAAGACCTCTGGTGGCATGTCTGGTGGGGTAAGTGTGTGTGTCAGTTGACTACAATTTGGAATTTACAACACATTAATGTTTCTTATCATAACAAGATGTGACAAGACCAACACTTTACATGTTGCCTTAGTATTTATGTTCAGTGTACTCTATACACATATATATATATTGTACATACCCTTTACAACGCTCACCAGACATGCAGGAGACGTTAGAAGGGACAATTGAATGCTTCTTGAATGCTTCTCTTTAACACCTTAAAGTACATGTTGATGATCCTCAGCTAAACTGAGATAAACAGAATACGGACGCATCTCCCAATGTCTTGTTCAGGATAACATTCTCACAGGTCTTTCTCTGACATTAGCTATGGTCAAGAAAGACTGCTGTGAAGCCATGGAGGGAGAGAAGTTACATTCTGGGCAGAGCAGGGGTGGAGGGGTGGAATCGAAGCAGTTCCATCCATCTGCATTTATCATTGACAGCTGTGCTGATTTTAAGGGACAATCTGCGATCTATTATGCAGAAATCGCTCTGCCATTTCCTGGTTGCTAAAATTCTAATAGTTCCCTTAATGTCAGTTCATGTGACAAAACAAGAGAATCATTGTACCATCTAAACCGCTGTGGAATATATTTTCAAAAAATATAGTATTTTCAGCTGTTTGACGTTTGTGTACAAAGCTGAAAGCAACAGATGCAAAAACTTCTTAGAATATAAATAGCACACATAGAACAGATCTACAGCTTCTTAGACTGGCTTTCAATGAGAATGACAGATCTATAACACATAGAACAGATCTACAGCTTCTTAGACTGGCTTTCAATTAGAATGACAGATCTATAACACATAGAACAGATCTACAGCTTCTTAGACTGGCTTTCAATGAGAAAGAACAGATCTACAGCTTCTTAGACTGGCTTTCAATGAGAATGACAGATCTATAACACATAGAACAGATCTACAGCTTCTTAGACTGGCTTTCAATGAGAATGACAGATCTATAACACATAGAACAGATCTTTAGCTTCTTAGACTGGCTTTCAATGAGAATGACAGATCTATAACACATAGAACAGATCTACAGCTTCTTAGACTGGCTTTCAATGAGAATGACAGATCTATAACACATAGAACAGATCTACAGCTTCTTAGACTGGCTTTCAATGAGAATGATAGATCTATAACACATAGAACAGATCTTTAGCTTCTTAGACTGGCTTTCAATGAGAATGACAGATCTATAACACATAGAACAGATCTACAGCTTCTTAGACTGGCTTTCAATGAGAATGACAGATCTATAACACATAGAACAGATCTTTAGCTTCTTAGACTGGCTTTCAATGAGAATGACAGATCTATAACACATAGAACAGATCTACAGCTTCTTAGACTGGCTTTCAATGAGAATGACAGATCTATAACACATAGAACAGATCTTTAGCTTCTTAGACTGGCTTTCAATGAGAATGACAGATCTAACACATAGAACAGATCTACAGCTTCTTAGACTGGCTTTCAATGAGAATGACAGATCTATAACACATAGAACAGATCTACAGCTTCTTAGACTGGCTTTCAATGAGAATGACAGATCTATAACACATAGAACAGATCTACAGCTTCTTAGACTGGCTTTCAATGAGAATGACAGATCTATAACACATAGAACAGATCTACAGCTTCTTAGACTGGCTTTCAATGAGAATGACAGATCTATAACACATAGAACAGATCTACAGCTTCTTAGACTGGCTTTCAATGAGAATGACAGATCTATAACACATAGAACAGATCTTTAGCTTCTTAGACTGGCTTTCAATGAGAATGACAGATCTATAACACATAGAACAGATCTACAGCTTCTTAGACTGGCTTTCAATGAGAATGACAGATCTATAACACATAGAACAGATCTACAGCTTCTTAGACTGGCTTTCAATGAGAATGACAGATCTATAACACATAGAACAGATCTACAGCTTCTTAGACTGGCTTTCAATGAGAATGACAGATCTATAACACATAGAACAGATCTACAGCTTCTTAGACTGGCTTTCAATGAGAATGACAGATCTATAACACATAGAACAGATCTTTAGCTTCTTAGACTGGCTTTCAATGAGAATGACAGATCTATAACACATAGAACAGATCTACAGCTTCTTAGACTGGCTTTCAATGAGAATGACAGATCTATAACACATAGAACAGATCTACAGCTTCTTAGACCGGCTTTCAATGAGAATGACAGATCTATAACACATAGAACAGATCTACAGCTTCTTAGACTGGCTTTCAATGAGAATGACAGATCTATAACACATAGAACAGATCTACAGCTTCTTAGACTGGCTTTCAATGAGAATGACAGATCTACGTCCCACATTTCTATGTGAATTTGGCCAACTAAAAAGTAACATATTGCAGCTTTAAGCACCTTCATTCATGAAGAATATAACATAGAAATGCCTCATGGGCTTTAGTTCAACAGTCGTACCCCATCAGAGCCCAAAATATCAGCTGGTTTTGCTACAGTGTTTGTAAACAATGTAATTGTAAACAAACACTGTATAACCTTAAAACACGGTTACCACTATCATTTTAATCTCATTGATGATCAATCTTTGCATCCATAGCTCTGTCTTTGAATTTGAGTGTGGTTACAGTTTTCCGTCCTCATCCATAATCTGTTTACCAAATCAGTGGTGGGTGTCCACTTTGCTATTGTTTGAAATACAGATTGTCCCTTTAATGAATGTTTGTGATTAACATGGATTTCTGCTAATGTTCAGCGCTTTTGTCTCCTTAATGGAAAGCATTCATCCTGTTAGTTTTAGACTCAAATGTGGCAGACAGACATACTCAATTGAAAGCCAAAATCTCTCACTCACTCGCTCGCAATCCCACACACACACACCCATATGGGGTGTTTAATAAACATTATTTAAGAAACATTTTTGGGGTAATTTCATTTTGTCAATATTTTTTATATAATGTCTTGATTTAATTCCTACAAAATCTTGTCCTTTCACCAGACTTAATGAGCATTTCCTGCTGGGGTGGCAGGGTAGCCTAGTGGTTAGAGCGTTGGACTAGTAACCAAAAGGTTGCAAGTTCAAATCCCCGAGCTGACAAGGTACAAATCTGTTGTTCTGCCCCTGAACAGGCAGTTAACCCACTGTTCCTAGGCCGTCATTGAAAATAAGAATTTGTTCTTAACTGACTTGCCTAGTAAAATAAAATTTAAAAAATAATTTATTTTCTCTCTTTATTCAGTCAGGTGTAATTTCCATAGTGCTGTATACCCAGTGGTCCCTATCATGTGGCCTTCCTTCCTGTCTCTCTGTCCTTGACGGATGTGCGCTCTCTTCTTCATAATTTGAAGAATGTATCCTAGCTTCAGTCTGCTGAAGTTTCCTTGTGCATTTTTGATGTGTGGTAAAGATTCTGTCATGCCTTTAAGAGTTCCCTGTTTCCATCCTCCTCTCCTCCTCGATGAAAGATGACTTAGTGATGGAATAATGAACACCAAACAGCACAAGGCAAATCAAACAGAAGACCTCTCTCTCCCAATGTCACATCTGTTTGTTTTTTGGTTGCCGGAAAATGCTTTTTTATTTAAAAAAATATATAATTTTGTAAGTATTCATTCACACTCCCGAGGTGCAAGCTCAAATATTTTGGGATTTGAAATCTGCGTACATGAAATAACTAATGTGGCAAGTCACTGAAAGGAGAACAGTAAACTAAGAAGCCTCGGTCCTGGGGCCTCATTTATAAAACAGACTTAAGATTAATTTTGATCTTAAGTTTGACTTATGCAGAATACCACATATAAGTAGTTGTTTATAATACCTTACTTTGACGTGGGAATGATCTTATCTCTACTGAAAGTCTAGACTTGACGTAGGTGATTTTCCTGCTGGTTATGTAAGGCTATATTATTTAGCCTTTGTAAGGGATTTCCTCCTCTTCTTCCGAAGTGGAGAGGCGAGAAGGATCGGAGGACCAATATGCAGCGTGCTTAAAGTCCATGGTTCTTTAATCAGAGAAACTATACATGAACAGAATAAAAAACAATAAACGTGAAAACCTGAAAACAGTCCCGTGTGGCACAAACACTGACACAGGAGACAACCACCCACAAAACACTCAAATAATATGGCTGCCTAAATATGGTTCCCAATCAGAGACAATGATAAACACCTGCCTCTGATTGAGAACCACTCCAGACAACCATAGACTTACCTAGACAACTACACTGAACACAACCCCATTAATCTAATAAACCCCTAGACAAGACAAAACACAAATATATTACCCATGTCACACCCTGGTTAGGCCAGGAATAACCAAAATAATAAAGAAAACACAGACAACTAAGGCCAGGGTGTGACAGCCTTGCAGTTTAAGGTCAGACCATTTCTTTCCCCTTGCAGTTTAAGACCAGACCATTTTATTTTTCACATCAGCCACAGTTCTGAGTTGCTGCTCCACCTTGTTCACTGCAGTGGTGACACACTCCCAAGATACCTGTTTCTGGCTTTTGTTTGACAACCCACTATTTAGTCCCACAGAATAATACACGTTGCCTGTCTTCAATCTCCTCCTACCATCGCCGTGATCTCGTCTTTCAGACCGTGGCTATTCCTGTCTAAACCCTCGTTTGTGCTATCATTCTATAGGGGGAAATCGCTGATTGTAAGGCACGTTCAGGTGCCGTCAATTTTAAGTAAATTTGAGATCTATAGATCACAGGAGCGTCAATTACAAATGTGCTTCTTAGAACCTGCGTAAGCAAGGTGGTTTATGCTCAGTATCCTTTATGAATCAAACGTAAGCACAACCGTCGGAAATGATCTTACGACTAAGTTCAAGTATAAATCTAAGAACATTTGTTATAAAAGAGACCCCATGTCCGGGTCTGTCAGTAGATTCACAGCCTAAAGCCATCTGCTCTCTACACCAGCTCCTGGTCTGTCAGTAGATCCACAGTCTAAAGCCATCTGCTCTCTACACCAGGTCCTGGTCTGTCAGTATATCCACAGCCTAAAGCCATCTGCTCCCTACACCAGGTCCTGGTCTGTCAGTAGATCCACAGCCTAAAGCCATCTGCTCTCTACACCAGGTCCTGGTCTGTCGGTAGGTCCACTGTCTAAATCCATCTGCTCTCTACACCAGGTCCTGGTCTGTCAGTATATCCACAGCCTAAAGCCATCTGCTCTCTACACCAGGTCCTGGTCTGTCAGTATATCCACAGCTTAAAGCCATCTGCTCTCTACACCAGGTCCTGGTCTGTCGGTAGGTCCACAGCCTAAAGCCATCTGCTCTCTACACCAGGTCCTGGTCTGTCGGTAGGTCCACAGCCTAAAGCCATCTGCTCTCTTCACCAGGTCCGGGTCTGTCAGTAGATCCACAGCCTAAAGCCATCTGCTCTCTAACAGCAGGTCCTGGTCTGCCAGTAGATTCACAGCCTAAAGCCATCTGCTCTCTACACCAGGTCCTGGTCTGTCAGTAGATTCACAGCCTAAAGCCATCTGCTCTCTACACCAGGTCCTGGTCTGTCAGTAGATTCACAGCCTAAAGCCATCTGCTCTCTACACCAGGTCCTGGTCTGTCAGTAGATTCACAGCCTAAAGCCATCTGCTCTCTACACCAGGTCCTGGTCTGTCAGTAGATTCACAGCCTAAAGCCATCTGCTCTCTACACCAGGTCCTGGTCTGTCAGTAGATTCACAGCCTAAAGCCATCTGCTCTCTACACCAGGTCCGGGTCTATCATTGGGAGTCCCATAGGGCGGCACACAATTCGCCCGTCATCGTCTGGGTTTGGCCGGGGTAGGCCGTCGTTGTTAATTAGACTTTGTTCTTTACTGACTTGCCTAATGACGGCAAGTCAATTGTGTGCCACCCTATGCGGCTCCCAATTATGGCTGGAAGTGATGTAGCCTGATTCGAACCAGGTACTGTAGTGACACTTCTCGCACTGAGATACTGCTGCAGCCAGAAAAACAGCAAAGTATCTGTTTTCTATTGACATTCATTTGGATACATCCATAACAATGAGCTGATAATGCCCCTATTATGGCTGGCATAGTTAGAAAAGTTGGCCTTCTCGTCATCACTGAATGTTATTTACGAGGAGATCTCATTGCATATCAAACACTAGGCTAGAAGCTAGCTAAATAGTTTGTTGCTAGTAAACCTGCCAATATGACACGGAAATGAAAACATATCACCAGCTGAAAACAGCTGGTCAAACTAGAAATGTGTTGACAGCTTTAGCAGCGTAGGGGACCAGAGAAATTCATAACTCACCATGTTAGTTCATCAGATGCTCCCAAAACATATGTGTCTGCAAAAACAAATCAATGCTAACTTAGCAAAAACAAATCAATGCTAACTTAGCAAAAACAAATCAATGCTAACTTAGCAAAAACAAATCAATGCTAACTTAGCAAAAACAAATCAATGCTAACTTAGCAAAAACAAATCAATGCTAACTTAGCAAAAACAAATCAATGCAAACTGGCTAACTTAGCAAAAACAAATCAATGCTAACTTAGCAAAAACAAATCAATGCTAACTAAGTTTTTTTCCTCATTGGAACTGCAATTACAATGTGTCCTATTTCAGTTTGTGTGGTTGTTGGTTTAGCTTTCTGTAACTTTGTAGCAAGTATGGTGTGCATGTGTAGGAGTTGTTACAGGCTTTGCTTTTTCCTTTTATATTTTGAGGGTGGACATTAGCGTTTTAGCACGTTTCGCACCGATTGGTGCCACCTATGTGTTACACCTGTGCTGGCTTGTCAACTAATTAGTCAGAAGGTGTTTCAGCACAGTGGGTTATGGTGGAGAGTTAAAAACTTTAGTTATTAGCTCCCTATTTAGATTTTTTTTTAAACATTCCTTTTCTGATATTCCCTGTTTTCATTTTGCTCTACTTTTTGGTTTGCTTCCAGTCTTTAAGTTTTGTGTGGATTTTTGTTTGCCTTTTCTTGGGTAAATTTAGTGGGAGCTCATGGTGGGTGTCTTTTAGATCCCAGTTCCTGGTGGGTGTCTTTTAGATCCCAGCTCCTGGTGGGTGTCTTTTAGATCCCAGCTCCTGGTGGGTGTCTTTTAGATCCCAGCTCATGGTGGGTGTCTTTTAGATCCCAGCTCATGGTGGGTGTCTTTTAGATCCCAGCTCATGGTGGGTGTCTTTTAGATCCCAGCTCCTGGTAGGTGCCTTTTCGATCTCAGCTCATGGTGGGTGTCTTTTAGATCCCAGCTCATGGTGGGTGTCTTTTAGATCCCAGTTCCTGGTGGGTGTCTTTTAGATCCCAGCTCCTGGTGGGTGTCTTTTAGATCCCAGCTCCTGGTGGGTGTCTTTTAGATCCCAGCTCATGGTGAGTGTCTTTTAGATCCCAGCTCATGGTGGGTGTCTTTTAGATCCCAGTTCCTGGTGGGTGTCTTTTAGATCCCAGCTCCTGGTGGGTGCCTTTTAGATCTCAGCTCCTGGTAGGTGTCTTTTAGATCCCAGCTCCTGGTGGGTGCCTTTTCGATCTCAGCTCATGGTGGGTGTCTTTTAGATCCCAGCTCCTGGTGGGTGCCTTTTCGATCTCAGCTCCTGGTGGGTGTCTTTTAGATCCCAGCTCCTGGTAGGTGCCTTTTCGATCTCAGCTCATGGTGGGTGTCTTTTAGATCCCAGCTCATGGTGGGTGTCTTTTAGATCCCAGCTCATGGTGGGTGTTGTGACGGCCCTGAATTATTCTGAACCGTCTCAGTGCAGCTCCTTCCAATAGGGCGCTTTCCCTTTAATTCCCAATTAAATAGCCAGCATCAGCTGCGCAAAAGTGGGGTTGTGATGGAGACGTGAATGAGGACGTGTTCAACCCTCAGTTCCGTAGCTTCTCTATTCCGTTTGTTTTGTTGCCATTAAACGTGTGTTTTGTAGCCTAATAGAGTTTACCCAGGATCAGATCCACTCTTTGCGTCCGTGGACTACACCTCTCCGTTCTTCGTGGCCTTTCTCCGCTGGAGATCTATTGGCGGATTGGATTGTCTGACTGACCAACCGACTACCACCTTTTTGTATACGGTATTTCATTTGTTTTGATGTGATGTATACTGTGATTTATGTAGTTAGTTGTAGTTGAGGACTTAGTAAGAGTTGATAGCTTTAAAGTTCTGTGGGAAAATAATTGTTATATTGATTGTATGTTTAATACTGGGTTTACGCTACACGGAATGAACGGACAAACATTGCGTGACAAAAGTCACTTGAGTTCACTGAACTCCTTTACCGGGCTGGACTCTTTTTAGGCCCGAGGTACAGGACATTTCTGGAGGAACCAGAACTCATTGTGATATTATTATATGTGTGTAATCATTGTTGTTGCTAATACAACCCACGCAAAAGAATATAGTTGTTTTTGAAGTTCTTTCCAATGTTTTAAGGGTTTATGAAAAGTTTATTTCCATCCTGACTTTTACATAAGTCCTTTGTATTGGTGTAGACTTGACGGACCAGATGGGACTCATTCCCACCCAAACTAAAAGGAGAAACCAATGTTTTCTCTGGTAGGCACAACCTAACTGGCACCCCTATAAATAATAACCTCAAGTCAAAACCGTTACAGTGTCTTTTAGATCCCAACTCCTGGTGGGTGTCTTTTAGATCCCAGCTCCAGGTGGGTGTCTTTTAGGTCCCAGCTCATGGTGGGTGTCTTTTAGGTCCCAGCTCATGGTGGGTGTCTTTTAGGTCCCAGCTCATGGTGGGTGTCTTTTAGGTCCCAGCTCAGGGTCTTTTAGGTCCCAGCTCATGGTGGGTGTCTTTTAGGTCCCAGCTCATGGTGGGTGTCTTTTAGGTCCCAGCTCAGGGTCTTTTAGGTCCCAGCTCATGGTGAGGGTCTTTTAGGTCCCAGCTCATGGTGGGTGTCTTTTAGGTCCCAGCTCAGGGTCTTTTAGGTCCCAGCTCATGGTGGGTGTCTTTTAGGTCCCAGCTCATGGTGGGTGTCTTTTAGGTCCCAGCTCAGGGTCTTTTAGGTCCCAGCTCATGGTGGGTGTCTTTTAGGTCCCAGCTCATGGTGGGTGTCTTTTAGGTCCCAGCTCATGGTGGGTGTCTTTTAGGTCCCAGCTCATGGTGGGTGTCTTTTAGGTCCCAGCTCATGGTGGGTGTCTTTTAGGTCCCAGCTCATGGTGGGTGTCTTTTAGGTTCCAGCTCAGGGTCTTTTAGGTCCCAGTTGTTGTTGATAATCAACTTTCAGTGGACACCTCCATGAGTATCTTTCAGAACCACTCCTTGAACCTGTTTGGTTTTGGTTGTTTTTACTGATTCTTTGTTAGTTCCCCCTTCTGTTCCCCCATTTTTTGGTTTCTTGCTTCGGAACATAACAAAATGGGGGCTCGTCCGGGATCTTGTTTCCCATGAGTATGTTAGTCGCTCTAATCACCTACTATAAAGCTCTGCTGTGTCCAGATATTTGAGTTTTCAAAAGACACTTTTGTGGTAGAATTTCTGTCACTGACCCCAAGGGGATATCAGATTGGTGGAATCATTTTGAAAGTTGCATAAACACACAGGCTAATATCTTTTTGGTATAAAAGCTATGGATTGAAGTTGGAAGCATTTGTAGAAAACACTACATGGGACATGCGAGATAAATGTACAAAGGTGAATTTGCTCGTCATTGCAAAGCATTATGACAAAGTTGCACATGCTGATTCAAAGCAGAAGTCAAAGAGTTAGGCTGTACTGTTTTGGTGGAGGAGAAAATCCTGCCGGAGAGGGCGGATGGTGGAAAGAGTCATAGAGGGAGGATGGTGGAAAGAGTCATAGAGGGAGGATGGTGGAAAGAGTCATAGAGGGAGGATGGTGGAAAGAGTCATAGAGGGAGGATGGTGGAAAGAGTCATAGAGGGAGGATGGTGGAAAGAGTCATAGAGGGAGGATGGTGGAAAGAGTCAAAGAGGGAGGATGGTGGAAAGAGTCAAAGAGGGAGGATGGTGGAAAGAGTCAAAGAGGGAGGATGGTGGAAAGAGTCATAGAGGGAGGATGGTGGAAAGAGTCATAGAGGGAGGATGGTGGAAAGAGTCATAGAGGGAGGATGGTGGAAAGAGTCATAGAGGGAGGATGGTGGAAAGAGTCATAGAGGGAGGATGGTGGAAAGAGTCATAGAGGGAGGATGGTGGAAAGAGTCCTACAGGTGGTAGAGTACACCCCATAGAGGGAGGATAACGGAATGGGACCTACGGGTGGTAGAGTACACCCCATAGAGGGAGGATAATGGAAAGAGTCCTACAGGTGGTAGAGTACACCCCATAGAGGGAGGATAATGGAAAGAGTCCTACAGGTGGTAGAGTATACCCCATAGAGGGAGGATAATGGAAAGAGTCCTACAGGTGGTAGAGTACACCCCATAGAGGGAGGATAATGGAAAGAGTCCTACAGGTGGTAGAGTACACCCCATAGAGGGAGGATAATGGAAAGAGTCCTACAGGTGGTAGAGTACACCCCATAGAGGGAGGATAATGGAAAGAGTCCTACAGGTGGTAGAGTACACCCCATAGAGGGAGGATAATGGAAAGAGTCCTACAGGTGGTAGAGTACACCCCATAGAGGGAGGATAATGGAAAGAGTCCTACGGGTGGTAGAGAACAACTCATAGAGGGAGGATAATGGAAAGAGTCCTACAGGTGGTAGAGTACACCCCATAGAGGGAGGATAATGGAAAGAGTCCTACAGGTGGTAGAGTACACCCCATAGAGGGAGGATAATGGAAAGAGTCCTACAGGTGGTAGAGTACACCCCATAGAGGGAGGATAATGGAAAGAGTCCTACAGGTGGTAGAGTACACCCCATAGAGGGAGGATAATGGAAAGAGTCCTACAGGTGGTAGAGTACACCCCATAGAGGGAGGATAATGGAAAGAGTCCTACAGGTGGTAGAGTACACCCCATAGAGGTGTAACTGAGAGAGGTAGAACTAAAGGCAAAATGGGAACAACAGAAACTAGAGCTGGAGCACAAGGAAAGAGAGTTTGCAACCAGACTAGAACAAAAACAAGAAGAATGTGTGCATGGCATTCGATTAAGAGAGAAGGATCTGGAAACACTCAGAATCCAGTCAGGCCATCTGTGGTGGTGTGGTTCTCAAGAGGTCAAGAGGTCAAGGACCTTGAGGATTTAAAGACACTCATACTTCTCTGGTAGTTCACGATTTGCCTTCATGACAGGGTTGCTACCTTCATTCATGAGCACAAGGATCTCACTCTTGAGAAAGCTGTAGTCCTTGCAGATGAGTTTGTGTTGACACATAAAACTACCTTCACAAACAAAGCACCCAGTTGATATCCCTACGCAGAAAGCAATCCAGCGAGGGTCTACACTGCCCAAAGATAAGAAATTGGCAGAAAACTGTTTTTTTTGTATGTGGCACTTTGTCATTACTGCCATGAGAAAGCTACATTATCTCTAGTGTTTTAAAGTTGAAACAGAAAAATGAGTGAGAGAAAAAGCAGTTTCTTATCGAGGGAGGACCCATTAAAACTCTGGTTCATCTGGTGTACATCCTAAACAAGAGTTTGGTTCGTGTGTCTGCCAGGTGGGGATTGCTGTTTTTTTATATTATTTTATTTAACCTTTGTTTATACAGTTTTTTCTCAATCAGATAACATCTCTTTTCCACGAGAGGCCAGGTCCAATAGCAGCAGAGGGAACAACGTTTTCAGACACAACAACTTACATACAAGACAACATTAAACAAAACTATAAACACACATACAATACATCAAAAACATTGTACGTTAACAAACACGAAAGTCTTGACTAATAAACAGCTGTCCTAAAGACAATTACACTCTTCTGTATCTATACTGAACATCAATCAAGTGTTTACTCCACCAAGGAAACTAGATCATCACATTTTTAAATGTTCAGGAGACAATTCCAGGTCCACAGAGCTTAGTAACTAAAACTATTTCTACCATGACCCGTTCTAATTTTTGGTACTGTTAGAAGCAAATGAGAATGGGAACGTAATTGATATTTATTTACTGACCTGATTAAAAAAGAACAGAAATAAAATTGCATTTTACCCAATATGGCCTTATAAATCAGTGTTAAGCAGCCGATGAAGATACAGCGAGCCACTGGGGCAGCCCGGTGAGGGTGCTTTGCCTTTTTCTGACACCTCAGCAACTGGTTACAGTGTGTTAGTACAAGGCGTGGAGATGGGTTGCATGGAAGTTTATTTGTATAATGTGAACCACGAGTGATCTTATTTCTGGTTCCGTTGTCGTTGGAGTGAGGCCTAGCCTACCGGTGAAGCGGGTCTTATTTATTTTGGGAAACGACTTGGCTGGAGGGAAGGTCGTGTCAAATCCTGTTGTTTGTAAGGAACTCAGAGTGGAGAAACCTGATTGGTCATCAGAAAAGTACCATAGAGTGTTCCCAGTGTGTGCCATTACATGTGCAATGGCTAAGAAAGTTGCAGAGAGTCTAGTGTTAAGGATGACGTCAAACAATCCCACAATGGTCGATTTGACTGAGACATTGATGGGTGATCCTAATTTCGGTAAACCTTCTGAGTTGACCTCTCCTTTGAAAATCCCAAAGGCAGACCACTGACAGAAGAGAGGGTCACTACAGTCGACACTTCAATGTCTAGGAAACAGCTGATTGCTGAACAGAGTAAACATCTTTCCCTCTCACCTCTTTTTGCTGAGATACGTCCAAGAAGTTTGATGACGTTTGTGTGGGTTACTTTGACAGAGATGGTTTTCTGATGAGGAAATGGCGTTCTCACACCACTTCTGGGCAACAGTTGGCCCAGGGTATCTCAAATTGGACTGCAACAAGAGATACGGAGGTTGTCTCTCGATGGTAGTATGGCTACTTCTTCTCGCCTGGCCTGAAACAGGATGTTGTGACTTACTGTAAATCCTGTTGCATTTGCCAGCGGACGAGTAAAACCAAACCAAAGTGTACTGGTTGCAACTTTACAGCCTATTCCTGTCAGCAGAGTTATGGTGGAGTGTGTTGGTCCTTTGCCCAAAGCAAAGAGTGGTGGATAAGTTTCTCTTGACTATCATGTGCACGGCCACTCGTTTCCCTGAGGCCATTCCACTGAGGAAAATCACGGCTCCCAGTATTGCTAAGAACCTGGTGAAATGTCAATGTTTGTACTTCTGTAAGTAGTGCAATCAAACAAAGGTTTGAATTTCATATGAAAGGTTTTCCAGCAAGTGCTACAGCAGATGGATGTTATCCATTTCCTCTCTAGTGCTTACCACCCAGAGTCTCAAGTTACTCTGCAGAGATTTCATCAGACTTTCAAGTCTGTGTTGAGAGCTTACTGCTTTAAGTTTGAGAAAAACTGGGACCTTCTTGTGCTGTTTGCAGTGCGAGAGGTTGTTCAGGAATCTCTCGGTTTTAGTCATGTCAGAGGTCCTTTGAGCTTGCTGAGAGAGAGGTTGTTGCAAGGTAACACCTTAAACGAACACCTTAAACAAATCTGTTGGAGTATGTTAGTGCTTTTTGATACAGATTGCACCCTGCCTGTGAGTTTGCCAGTAGGAATCTGGAGAAGGCACAAACGAAAATGACAGTTTGGGATGATCAAAAGGCCACACTTTCGATGTGGGCGACCAAGTCCTAGTTTTGTTGCCCATTCTGGGGTCCCTGTTGCAAGCCTGCTTTTTAGGCCCTTACCCCATTGTGTAAAAAATTGGTAATTGGGAATACATCATTGCTGGAGCGCAGGAAGAAACCCCAGCTGTGTCATTTCAACATGTTGAACCCATACTTAACTCACTATACTTCACTTGTCTTCGTAGGAATAACGCAACATTGTTGCTCTGCTTTTAGAATACCAAGGTTTATTCTCAGATGTGCCAACTCAGACAAATGTACTAGAGCATGACATTGATGTTGGGGACTCTGCCCCACTCAAACAACATACCTATCGAGTGAATCCTGAAAAGAGAGAGAAACTCTGCAGTGAGGTGGAGTTCATTCTTGAGCACGATGTAGCAACAATCCGAGGAGTTCTCCCAGTATTAGTACCTACGGCAGAAGGGTCTCTGCGATTTTGTTACGATTTTCAGAAACTCAATGATGTTACTAAGCCAGACTCGTACCCTTTGCCCAGGGGTTGATGATTGTGTTGACGCTACTACGTATGTTAGCAAGTTCTATCTGCTGAAGGGATATTGGCTGGTCCCTCTAACTGAGCGCACCAATGAGTTGTCTGCTTTTGTCACTCCTGATGGTTTTCCTACCTTCGTCTTCTCTTCGGGTTACAAAATGCCGGAACAACGTTTCAAAGGCTCATGTATATCATGCTACATGATCTGGAAAATGCTGAGGCATATTTGGACGATTTGGTGGCCAGAACTCCTCCAGAATTTTAGGAGTCTGTTCGAGCGTTTCACAGCTTCCAACTTGTAAAAGAGCAAAGTTGGGGCAAGGGAAAGTCTGACCGGTCTTGGCAAACAGGAAGGCCATCAACAACCTTCCGGTGCCAGCTTCACGCCAACAACGACGAGACGGCCTACAGGGAGGAGGTGAGGGCCCTCGGAGTGTGGTGTCAGGAAAATAACCTCACACTCAACGTCAACAAAACTAAGGAGATGATTGTGGACTTCAGGAAACAGCAGAGGGAACACCCCCCCATCCACATCGATGGAACAGTAGTGGAGAGGGTAGCAAGTTTTAAGTTCCTCGGCATACACATCACAGACAAACTGAATTGGTCCACTCACACAGACAGCATCGTGAGGAAGGCGCAGGCGCCTCTTCAACCTCAGGAGGCTGAAGAAATTCGGCTTGTCACCAAAAGCACTCACAAACTTTACAGATGCACAATCGAGAGCATCCTGGCGGGCTGTATCACCGCCTGGTATGGCAACTGCACCGCCCTCAACCGTAAGGCTCTTAGTGAGGTCTGCACAACGCATCACCGGGGGCAAACTACCTGCCCTCCAGGACACCTACACCACCCGATGCTACAGGAAGGCCATAAAGATCATCAAGGACATCAACCACCCGAGCCACTGCCTGTTCACCCCGCTGCCATCCAGAAGGCGAGGTCAGTACAGGTGCATCAAAGCTGGGACCGAGAGACTGAAAAACAGCTTCTATCTCAAGGCCATCAGACTGTTAAACAGCCACCACTAACATTGAGTGGCTACTGCCAACACACTGTCAATGACACTGACTCTACTTTTAATCATGTTGATGGGAAATGATGTAAATATATCACTAGCCACTTTAAACAATGCTACCTTATATAATGTTATTACCCTACATTGTTCATCTCATATGCATACGTTGATACTGTACTATATCATCGACTGCATCCTTATGTAATACATGTATCACTAGCCACTTTAACTATGCAACTTGGTTTACATACATCTCATATGTATATACTGTTGATATCATCTACTGTATCTTGCCTATGCTGCTCTGTACCATCACTCATTCATATATCCTTATGTACATATTCTTTATCCCCTTACACTGTGTATGACAGTAGTTTTTTTTGGAATTGTTAGTTAGATTACTTGCTCGTTATTACTGCATTGTCGGAACTAGAAGCACAAGCATTTCGCTACACTCGCATTAACATCTGCTAACCATGTGTATGTGACAAATAAAATTTGATTTGATTTGATTTGATTTGAACTGCACAGATTCTTGGAAATTGCTGGTTACTGCTGCAAGAACTTTGCCAGTTTGTTGCGCCATTTACAGATTTGACCAGTACGAAAGTCATTTTCTGTTGCCAACTGCCTTTTGATCTCTGCACCGGTGCTTGCTGCTATGAATTTCTGCCTTCCATTTGCTTTGTACACCGATGCCAGGGATGTGGGAGCATGTGGCTTCTACAGAAACACAATAACAAATTTGAGCAACCTGTGGGGTACTTTTCAAAGAAATTGGGTTCATATATAAAACAGTACGAGACTATCGAGAAGGAGACATTCGATTTGATGCTCTTCACTTTGACGTTTATGTATCGTTTCTACTGGTTAGAATTATAGCCCTCATTTTCCTGCAAAAGATGAACTGCCGACTCCTTCGCTGTAGTCTTATATTGCATGAGTTGAAATCAGACATGCCGTGGTCACCTTGGTGGACACCTTGGTTGCTGATTGCCTTTAAGTTTTGTTTTGTGCAGCCCTTGCACACATTGTATTTTGACTGCACCATATTTAAGAAGTTTTGTGCTGGTTTAGCTTGTCCAAGGTTATTGGAAATGCACGTGATATTACCTATTGTTTCTCAAAACAATAGAGTTTTAAGCAGCTATATATATTTATATAGAGAGAGGTGTACAGAGGCACATTATCAGCAACCATCACCCCTGTGTTCCAATGGCACATTTTGTTATCCAAGTTTATCATTTTAAAAGGCTAATTGATCATTAGAAAACGCTTTTGCAATTATGTTAACACAGCTGAAAACTGTTGTCCTGATTAAAGAAGAAATACAACTAGCCTTCTTTAGACTAGTTGAGTATCTGGAGCATCAGCATTTGTGGGTTTGATTACAGGATCAAAATTGCCAGAAAGAAAGTGCTTTTTTCTGAAACTTGTCAGTCTATTCTTGTTTTGAGAAATGAAGACTATTCGATTCCAAGAAACTGAAGTTCTCGAACAACCCTTCACAGAACAGCTCAAACTGGCTCTAACCAGAATAGAACGAGAAGTGGGAGGCTCCGGTGCACAACTTAGCAAGGGGACAAGTACATTAAATCAAATCAAATCAAATGTATTTATATAGCCCTTCCTAAAACCCCAAACAGCAAGCAATGCAGGTGTTGAAGCATGTTGGCTAGGAAAAACACCCTAGAAAGGACAAAACCTAGGAAGAAACCTAGAGAGGAACCAAGCTATGACGGGTGGCCAGTCCTCTTCTGGCTGTGCTGGGTGGAGATTATAACAGAACATGGCCAAGATGTTCAAATGTTCATAAATGACCAGCATGGTCAAATAATAGGTCTGGAACAGGTAGCACGTCCGATGAACAGGTCAGGGTTCCAAAGCTGCCGGCAGAACAGTTGAAACTGGAGCAGCAGCACGGCCAGGTGGACTGGGGACAGCAAGGAGTCATCAGGCCAGGTAGTCCTGAGGCATGGTCCTAGGGCTCAGGTCCTCCGAGAGAGAGAAAGAAAGAGAGAGAGAGAATTAGAGAGAGCATACTTAAATTCACAGAGGACACCGGATAAGACCAGAGAAGTACTCCAGATATAACAAACTGACCCTAACCCCCCGACACAAACTACTGCAGCATAAATACTGGAGGCTGAGACAGGAGGGGTCAGGAGACACTGTGGCCCCATCCGATGATACCCCCGGACAGGGCCTAACAGGAAGGATATAACCCCACCCACTTTGCCAAAGCACAGCCCCCACACCACTAGAGGGATATCTTCAACCACCAACTTACCATCCTGAGACAAGTCCGAGTATAGCCCACAAAGATCTCCGCCACGGCACAACCCAAGAGGGGGGCGCCAACCCAGACAGGTAGATCACATCAGTGACTCAACCCACTCAAGTGACGCACCCCTCCTAGGGACGGCATGAAAGAGCACCAGTAAGCCAGTGACTCAGCCCCTGTAATAGGGTGAGAGGCAGAGAATCCCAGTGGAGAGAGGGGAACCGGCCAGGCAGAGACAGCATGGGCGGTTCGTTGCTCCAGAGCCTTTCCGTTCACCTTCACACTCCTGGGCCAGACTACACTCAATCATATGACCCACTGAAGAGATGAGTCTTCAGTAAAGACTTAAAGGTTGAGACCGAGTTTGCGTCTCTGACATGGGTAGGCAGAACATTCCATAAAAATGGACCTCCTATAGGAGAAAGCCCTGCCTCCAGCTGTTTGCTTAGAAATTCTAGGGACAATTAGAAGGCCTGCGTCTTGTGACCGTAGCGTACGTGTAGGTATGTACGGCAGGACCAAATCAGAGAGAAAGGTAGGAGCAAGCCCATGTAATGCTTTGTAGGTTAGCAGTAAAACCTTAAAATCAGCCCTTGCCTTGACAGGAAGCCAGTGTAGGGAGGCTAGCACTGGAGTAATATGATAATCTTTGGGTTCTAGTCAGGATTCTAGCAGCCGTATTTAGCACTAACTAAAGTTTATTTAGTGCTTTATCCGGGTAGCCAGAAAGTAGAGCATTGCAGTAGTCTAACCTAGAAGTAACAAAATCATGGATTAATTTTTCTGCATTTTTGGACAGAAAGTTTCTGATTTTTGCAATGTTACGTAGATGGAAAAAAGCTGTCCTTGAAACAGTCTTGATATGTTCGTCAAAAAGAGAGATCAGGGTCCAGAGTAACGCCGAGGTCCTTCACAGTTTTATTTGAGACCACTGTACAACCATTAAGAGTAATTGTCAGATTCAACAGAAGATCTCTTTGTTTCTTGGGACCTAGAACAAGCATCTCTGTTTTGTCCGAGTTTAAAAGTAGAAAGTTAGAGTGTCTAGTTTGAGAAACAGACACCTCGCAAGTCCTCAACTGACAGCTTTATTAAATAGTACCCGCAAGACACCAGTCTCAACGTCAAAGTAAAGAGGTGATTCCGGGATGCAGAGTTTGCAGAGTTGCAAAGAAAAAGCCGCATCTCAGACTGGCCAATAAAAAATAAAAAAGAAAGATGGGTAAAAGAACACAGATACTGGACAGAGGCACGTTTAATACGGGTCCTACGTGTGAATCGAACCCTGGCATTGCACTACCAACTGATATAACACAGACACTGGACAGAGGAACTCAGTTTAATACGGGTCCTACGTGTGAATCGAACCCTGGCATTGCACTACCAACTGATATAACACAGACACTGGACAGAGGAACTCAGTTTAATACGGGTCCTACGTGTGAATCGAACCCTGGCATTGCACTACCAACTGATATAACACAGACACTGGACAGAGGAACTCAGTTTAATACGGGTCCTACGTGTGAATCGAACCCTGGCATTGCACTACCAACTGATATAACACAGACACTGGACAGAGGAACTCAGTTTAATACGGGTCCTACGTGTGAATCGAACCCTGGCGTTGCACTACCAACTGATATAACACAGACACTGGACAGAGGAACTCAGTTTAATACGGGTCCTACGTGTGAATCGAACCCTGGCATTGCACTACCAACAGATATAACACAGACACTGGACAGAGGAACTCAGTTTAATACGGGTCCTACGTGTGAATCGAACCCTGGCATTGCACTACCAACTGATATAACACAGACACTGGACAGAGGAACTCAGTTCAATACGGGTCCTCCGTGTGAATCGAACCCTGGCGTTGCACTACCAACTGATATAACACAGACACTGGACAGAGGAACTCAGTTTAATATGGGTCCCACGTGTGAATCGAACCCCAGCGTTGCACTACCAACTGATATACAGTTGAAGTAGGAAATATACATACACTTAGGTTGAAGTCGTTAACTTGTTTTTCAACCACTCCACAGATGTATTGTTAACAAACTATAGTTTTGGCAAGTCGGTTAGGACACGTACTTTGTGCATGACACAAGTCATTTTTCCAAAAATTGTTTACAGGCAGATAATTTCACTTAGAATTCACTGTATCACATTTCCAATGGGTCAGAAGTTTACATACACTAAGTTGACTGTGCCTTTAAACAAGAAGCTTCTGATAGGCTAATTGACATCATTTGAGTCAATTGGAGGTGTACCTGTGGATGTGTTTCAAGGCCTAACTTCAAGGTCAGTGTCTCTTTGCTTGACATCATGGGAAAATCAAAAGAAATCAGCCAAGACCTCAGAAAAAAAATGTAGACCTCCACAAGTCTGGTTCATCCTTGGGAGCAATTTCCAAATCCCTGAAGATACCACGTTCATCTGTACAAACAATAATACGCAAATATAAACACCATGGGACCACACAGCCGTCATACCGCTCAGGAAGGACATGCGTTCTGTCTCCTAGAGGTGATCGTACTTTGGTGCGAAAAGTGCAAATCAATCCCAGAGCAACAGCAAAGGACCTTATGAAGATGCTGGAGGAAACCGGTACGAAAGTATCTATATCCACAGTAAAACAAGTCCTATATCGAAATAACCTAAAAGGCCACTCAATAAGGAAGAAGCCACCGCTCCAATACCGCCATAAAAAGTCAGACTACGGTTTGCAACTGCACATGGGGACAAAGATCGTACTTTTTGGAGCAATATCCTCTGGTCTGATGAAACAAAAATCAAACTGTTTGGCCATAATGAGAATCGTTATGTTTGGAGGAAAAGGGGGAGGCTTGCAAGCCGAAGAACACCATCCCAACTATGAAGCATGGGGGTGGCAGCATCATTTTGTGTGGGTGCTTTGCTGCAGGAGGGACTGGTGCACTTCACAAACTAGATTGCGTCATGAGGAAGGAAATTATGTGGATATATTGAAGCAACATCTCAAGACATCAGTCAGAAAGTTAAAGCTTGGTTGCAAATTACTCTTCCAAATAGACAATGACCGCAAGCATACTTCCAACGCTGTGGAAAAATGGCTTAAGGACAACAAAGTCAAGGTATTGTTGTTTAAGGCAATTTTAAGGCAATGCTACCAAATACTAATTGAGTGTATGTAAACTTTTGACCGACTGGGAATGTGATGAAAGAAATAAAAATTGAAATAAAAAATGTTATCTGCTATTATTCGGACATTTCACATTCTTATAATAAAGTGGTGATCCTAACTGACCTAAGACAGGGAATTTCTACTAGGATTAAATGTCAGGAATCGTGAAAAACTGAGATTAAATGTATTTGGCTAAGGTGTATGTAAACTTCCGACTTCAACCGTGTACACACTATATACACACTCACTAGACATAGTACATGGGACTGATTAATATTGGAGCAGCCAGACGCTGCACTTGATGTATTTTGGAAATTGCTTCTTCCAATTATTGATTCACCAGTTAAGAAACTGACTGTTAGAACTGTTAAGGCTCCATGGATTGATGAGGAATTGAAAAACTATGGTTGAAAGAGATGGGGCAAAAGGAGAGGCTAATAAGTCTGGATGCACATCTGACTGGCTGACTTACTGCAAATTGAGAATGTATATGACTAAACTCAAAAAAAAGAAGAAGAAACTGTATTATGAAGCCAAGATCAATGATATAAAGAATGGAAATGAACGTTGCAGTACTTTAAATGAAAGAAAGACAAATTCTACTCCTTCTTTCATCCAATCAGATGGCTTATTCATCACAAAACCATTTGATGTTGCCAATTATTTGAATGATTATTTCATTGGCAAAGTGGGCAAAGTTTGGCAGGAAATGCCAACAACGAACAGTGGCTCACTGCAATTGTATTCATGCATGAAAAAACTAATAATGAAAGAAAAGCTTGTTTGAATATTGTAACGTTAGTGTGGGAGAGGTGGAAAAATTATTGTTATTGATCAATAATAACAAATCTCCTGACAGATGGAAAGCTACGGAGGATGGTAGCTGACTCTATAGCCACTCCTATCTGTCATATCTTTAATCTGAGTCTAGAGGAAAGTCTTTGTCCTCAGGTCTGGAGGGAAGCCAAAGTCATTTCGCTAGCCAAGAGTGGTAAAGAGGCTTTTACTGGTTCTAACAGCAGACCAATCAGCTTGCTGCCAGCTCTGAACATACTGTTGGAAAAAATGGTGTTTGACCAAATACAATGCTATTTCTCTGTAAACAAATTAACAACAGACTTGCAGCATGCTTATAGAGAAGAGGACTCAACGTGTACTGCACTAACACAAATGACTGATGATTGGTTGAAAGAAATTTATAATAAGAAGATTGTAGGAGGTGTACTGTTAGATTTCAGTGCAGCCTTTGATATTATTGATCCCAACCTGTTGTGAAGAAAACTTATGTGTTATGGCTTTTCAACCTCTGCCATATCGTGGATTCAGAGCTATCTATCTAATAGAACACAAAGGTTTTTTTCATGGAAGCTTCTCTAATGTTGAACATGTAAAGTGTAGTGTACCACAGGGCTGCTCTCTAGGCCCTCTTTTCTATTTTTACCAATGACCTGCCACTGGCATTAACTTCTTATGGGCTGGTGGTATAGTAGTGTCCCACCTGGCCAACATCCGGTGAAATTGCAGAGCGCAAAATTCATACTACAAAATGATAAATATTTAACTTCCATAAAATCACAAGTGTAATACATCAACATAGAGCTTAACTTCTTGTTAATCCAGCCGCTGTTTCAGATTTCAAAAAGGCTTTACGGCGAAAGCACACTATGAGATTATCTGAGGACAGCGCCCCGCGTACAAAACCATGAAAAACATATTTCAACCAGGCAGGTGCGACAAGAAAGTCTGAAATGGCTATATAAAAATGCCTTACCTTTGATGAGGCACTCCAAAAGGTCCCAGTTACATCACAAATGGTCCTTCTGTTCGATAATGTCCTTTATATCCATAAAAACTCAGTTTAGCTGGCGCGATTCATTCAATAATCCACCCAGTTTCCCTCCATCAAAATGCATACCAAATTAATCCCAAACATTACCAATAAACTTTTCCAAACAAGTCAAACAACATTTAAAATCAAACCTTAGGAACCCTAATACGTAAATAAACGATCAAATTTAAGACTGAGAATTGTTATTGTCTTTAAAGGAGAAAAATACCAAACAACGCATTCTCATTCACGCGCTTGGAAACACTACATCCAAAATGGGAGCCACCTATAAAAACTACAATTTCTGGCAAATCTTTCCAAAACCCAGCCTGAAACTCTTTCTGAAAGAAGACTGTTGACATCTAGTGGAAGCCCTAGGAACTGCAATCTGGGAGGACTTTGCCTTATAATAAAAGTGACAGCCATTGAAAATAGTGGTAGGCTTTTTTGGGAGGGGGATTTGTCCTCAGGGTTTCGCCTCCCATATCAGTTCTGTTATACTCACATACATTATTTTAACAGTTTTAGAAACTTTAGCATGTGTTCTATCCAAATCGATCTAATTATATGCATATCCTAGTTTCTGGGCCTGAGTAACAGGCAGTTTACTTTGGGCACGCTTTTCATCCGGACGTGAAAATACTGCCCCCTGCCCAAAGCCTGTGTGTTCATGAATTCTGATGATTCAACCATTTTCGCATCAGCAACCACAGCTAATGAAATCACTGAAACCCTTAACAAATGGTTGCAGTCTGATTTGGATTGGGTGGCCAGTAATAAACTTGTCCTGAATATCTCTAAAACTAAGAGCATTGTATTTGGTTCAAATCATTCCCTAAGTTTTAGAACTCAGGTACTGAATGGTGTGGCTGTTGAACAAGTTGAGGAGACTAAATTACTTGGTGTTACCTTAGGTTGTAAACTGTCATGGTCAAAAAATATAAATTCAGTGGTTGTAAAGATGGGCAGAGGTCTGGCCGTAATAAAGAGACGCTCTGCTTTTTTGACACCACACTCCAAAAAGTCCTGCAGACTCTAGTTTTGTCTTGATTATTGTCCAGTCGTGTGGTCAGGTGCTGAAAAGAAAGACCTAGTTAAACTGCCTGCTGGCCCAGAACAGAGTGGTATGTCTTACTCTTCACCGTAATCAGAGAGCTGAAAACCAGTGGTAATCAAATCAAATCAAAATCAAATCAAATTTTATTTGTCACATACACATGGTTAGCAGATGTTAATGCGAGTGTAGCGAAATGCTTGTGCTTCTAGTTCCGACAATGCAGTAATAACGAGCAAGTAATCTAACTAACAATTCCAACAAAAAAAACTACTGTCTTATACACAGTGTAAGGGGATAAAGAATATGTACATAAGGATATATGAATGAGTGATGGTACAGAGCAGCATAGGCAAGATACAGTAGATGATATCGAGTACAGTATATACATATGAGATAAGTATGTAAACCAAGTGGCATAGTTAAAGTGGCTAGTGATACATGTATTACATAAGGATGCAGTCGATGATATAGAGTACAGTATCAACGTATGCATATGAGATGAACAATATAGGGTAAGTAACATTATGTAAGGTAGCATTGTTTAAAGTGGCTAGTGATATATTTACATAATTTCCCATCAATTCCCATGATTAAAGTGGCTGGAGTAGAGTCAGTGTCATTGACAGTGTGTTGGCAGTAGCCACTCAATGTTAGTGGTGGCTGTTTAACAGTCTGATGGCCTTGAGATAGAAGCTGTTTTTCAGTCTCTCGGTCCCAGCTTTGATGCACCTGTACTGACCTCGCCTTCTGGATGACAGCGGGGTGAACAGGCAGTGGCTCGGGTGGTTGATGTCCTTGATGATCTTTATGGCCTTCCTGTAGCATCGGGTGGTGTAGGTGTCCTGGAGGGCAGGTAGTTTGCCCCCGGTGATGCGTTGTGCAGACCTCACTACCCTCTGGAGAGCCTTACGGTTGAGGGCGGTGCAGTTGCCATACCAGGCGGTGATACAGCCCGCCAGGATGCTCTCGATTGTGCATCTGTAGAAGTTTGTGAGTGCTTTTGGTGACAAGCCGAATTTCTTCAGCCTCCTGAGGTTGAAGAGGCGCTGCTGCGCCTTCCTCACGATGCTGTCTGTGTGAGTGGACCAATTCAGTTTGTCTGTGATGTGTATGCCGAGGAACTTAAAACTTGCTACCCTCTCCACTACTGTTCCATCGATGTGGATGGGGGGTGTTCCCTCTGCTGTTTCCTGAAGTCCACAATCATCTCCTTAGTTTTGTTGACGTTGAGTGTGAGGTTATTTTCCTGACACCACACTCCGAGGGCCCTCACCTCCTCCCTGTAGGCCGTCTCGTCGTTGTTGGTAATCAAGCCTACCACTGTTGTGTCGTCCGCAAACTTGATGATTGAGTTGGAGGCGTGCATGGCCACGCAGTCGTGGGTGAACAGGGAGTACAGGAGGGGGCTCAGAACGCACCCTTGTGGGGCCCCAGTGTTGAGGATCAGCGGGGAGGAGATGTTGTTGCCTACCCTCACCACCTGGGGGCGGCCCGTCAGGAAGTCCAGTACCCAGTTGCACAGGGCGGGGTCGAGACCCAGGGTCTCGAGCTTGATGACGAGCTTGGAGGGTACTATGGTGTTGAATGCCGAGCTGTAGTCGATGAACAGCATTCTCACATAGGTATTCCTCTTGTCCAGATGGGTTAGGGCAGTGTGCAGTGTGGTTGAGATTGCATCGTCTGTGGACCTATTTGGGCGGTAAGCAAATTGGAGTGGGTCAAGGGTGTCAGGTAGGGTGGAGGTGATATGGTCCTTGACTAGTCTCTCAAAGCACTTCATGATGACGGATGTGAGTGCTACGGGGCGGTAGTCGTTTAGCTCAGTTACCTTAGCTTTCTTGGGAACAGGAACAATGGTGGCCCTCTTGAAGCATGTGGGAACAGCAGACTGGTATAGGGATTGGTTGAATATGTCCGTAAACACACCGGCCAGCTGGTCTGCGCATGCTCTGAGGGCGCGGCTGGGGATGCCGTCTGGGCCTGCAGCCTTGCGAGGGTTAACACGTTTAAATGTCTTACTCACTTCGGCTGCAGTGAAGGAGAGACCGCATGATTCCGTTGCAGGCCGTGTCAGTGGCACTGTATTGTCCTCAAAGCGGGCAAAAAGTTATTTAGTCTGCCTGGGAGCAAGACATCCTGGTCCGAGACTGGGCTGGGTTTCTTCCTGTAGTCCGTGATTGACTGTAGACCCTGCCACATACCTCTTGTGTCTGAGCCGTTGAATTGAGATTCTACTTTGTCTCTGTACTGGCGCTTAGCTTGTTTGATAGCCTTGCGGAGGGAATAGCTGCACTGTTTGTATTCAGTCATGTTACCAGACACCTTGCCCTGATTAAAAGCAGTGGTTCGTGCCTTCAGTTTCACACGAATGCTGCCATCAATCCACGGTTTCTGGTTAGGGAATGTTTTAATCGTTGCTATGGGAACGACATCTTCAACGCACGTTCTAATGAACTCGCACACCGTATCAGCGTATTCGTCAATGTTGTTGTCTGACGCAATACGAAACATCTCCCAGTCCACGTGATGGAAGCAGTCTTGGAGTGTGGGGTCAGCTTGGTCGGACCAGCGTTGGACAGACCTCAGCGTGGGAGCTTCTTGTTTTAGTTTCTGTCTGTAGGCAGGGATCAACAAAATGGAGTCGTGGTCAGCTTTTCCGAAAGGGGGGCGGGGCAGGGCCTTATATGCGTCGCGGAAGTTAGAGTAACAATGATCCAGGGTCTTTCCACCCCTGGTTGCGCAATCAATATGCTGATAAAATTTAGGGAGTCTTGTTTTCAGATTAGCCTTGTTAAAATCCCCAGCTACAATGAATGCAGCCTCCGGATAAATCGTTTCCAGTTTGCAGAGAGTTAAATAAAGTTCGTTCAGAGCCATCGATGTGTCTGCTTGGGGGGGATATATACGGCTGTGATTATAATCGAAGAGAATTCTCTTGGTAGATAATGCGGTCTACATTTGATTGTGAGGAATTCTAAATCAGGTGAACAGAAGGATTTGAGTTCCTGTATGTTTCCTTCATCACACCATGTCACGTTGGCCATAAGGCATACGCCCCGCCCGTCTTCTTACCAGAGAGATGTTTGTTTCTGTCAGCGCGATGCGTGGAGAAACCCGCTGGCTGCACCGCTTCGGATTGCGTCTCTCCAGTTAGCCATGTTTCCGTGAAGCAGAGAACGTTACAGTCTCTGATGTCCCTCTGGAATGCTACCCTTGCTCAGATTTCATCAACCTTGTTGTCAAGAGACTGGACATTGGCAAGAAGAATGCTAGGGAGTGGTGCACGATGTGCCCGTCGCCGGAGTCTGACCAGAAGACCGCTTCGTTTCCCTCTTTTTCTGAGTCGTTTTTTTTTTGGGTCGCTGCATGTGATCCACTCGGTTACACTGGTTGTAAGGCAGAACTCAGGATCCGCATCGCGAAAAACATATTCTTGGTCGTACTGATGGTGAGTTGACGCTGATCTTATATTCAGTAGTTCTTGTCGGCTGTATGTAAAGAAACCTAAGATGACCTGGGGTACTAGTGTAAGAAATAACACGTAAAAAAACAAAAAACTGCATAGTTTCCTAGGAACGCGAAGCGAGGCGGCCATCTCTGTCGGTGCCGGAAGTGTAGGCTCTTGGTTCTCTGGTAGGCTGTTCATTGACTACAGCTCAGCGTTCAACACCATAGATCCCTCAAAGCTCATCACCAACCTAAGGAACCTGGGACTAAAAACCTCCCTCTGCAACTGGATCCTGGACTTCCTGACAGGCCGCCCCCAGGTGGTGAGGATAGGTAGCAACACATGTGCCACGCTGATCCTCAACACTGGAGCTCTCCAGGGGTGCGTGCTCAGTCCCATCCTGCACTCCCTGTTCACCCACGACTGCATGGCCAGGCACGACTCCAACACCATTAAGTTTGCTTACGACACAACAATGGTAGGCCTGATCAGCGACAACGACGAGACAGCCTATATGGAGGAGGTCAGAGACCTGGCCGGGTGGTGTCAGAATAACAACCTATCCCTCAACTTAACCATGACTAAGGAGATGATTGTGGACTACAGGAAAAGGAGCACCGAGCACGTCCCCATTCTCATCGACGGGACTGTAGTGGAGCAGGTTGAGAGCTTGAAATTCCTTGGTGTCCACATCAACAACAAACTAGATTGGTCCAAACATACCAAGACAGTCGTGAAGAGGGCACGACAAAGCCTATTCCCCCTCAGGAAATGAAAAAGATTCGGCATGGGTCCTGAGATCCTCAAAAGGTTCTACAGCTGCAACATCGAGAGCATCCTGATCGGTTGCATCACTGCCTGGTACGGCAATTGCTCTGCCTCCGACCGCAAGGCACTTCAGAGGGTAGTGCGTACGACCCAGTACATCACTGGGGCAAAGCTGCCTGCCATCCAGGACCTCTACACCAAGCAGTGTCAGAGGAAGGCCCTAAAAATTGTCAAAGACCCCAGCTACCCCAGGCATAAACTGTTCTCTCTACTACCGTATGGCAAGCGGTACCGGAGTGCCAAGTCTAGGACAAAAAGGCTTCTCAACAGTTTTTACCCCCAAGCCATAAGACTCCTGAACAGGTAATCAAATGGTTACCCGGACTATTTGCATTGTGTTCCCCTCCAATCCCTTCTTTTACGCTGCTGCTACTCTCTGTTTATCTTATTTGCATAGTCACTTTAATTCTACATTCATGTACATACTACCTAAATTGGCCCGACAAACCAGTGCTCCCGCACATTGGCTAACCGGGCTATCTGCATTGTGTCCCACCACCCGCCAACCCCTCTTTTTATGCTTCTGCTACTCTCTGTTCATCATATATGCATAGTCACGATACGTACATGTACATACTACCTCAATCAGCCTGACTAACAGGTGTCTATATAGCCTTGCTACTCTTTTTCAAATGTCTTTTTACTGTTGTTTTATTTCTTTACTTACCTACACACACACACACACACACACACACACACCTTTTTTTTGCACCATTGGTTAGAGTCTGTAAGTAAGCATTTGACTGTAAGGTCTACACCTGTTGTATTCGACACACGTGACAAATAAACTTTGATTTGATTTGAGTCTCTCTTGGCTAAGAGTTGAGGAGAGACTGACTGCATCACTTCTTCTTTTATAATAAACATTCATGTGTTGAAAATCCCAAACTGTTTGCGTAGTCAACTTACACACAGCTCTGACACACACACTTAACCCACCAGACAAGCCACCAGTGGTCTTTTCACAGTCCCCAAATCCAAAACAAATTCAAGAACATGTACAATATTATATAATTTTTTCACTGCACTCCATTTCATCTCATGTCGCTCAAATAAACAGCAAACATGATTTAAAGAAACAGATAAAGCAACACCTCACGGCACGACGCCTCTCCCCTATTTGATCTAGATAGCCTCCATATCGATAGATACACATAAACTATGTGTGCCTTCTTATAAATGTACGTAGTTCTGTCCTGGAGCTGTTCTTGTCTATTAATGTTCTGTATTATGTTTCATGTTCTGTGTTGGATCCCAGGAAGAGTAGCTGCTGCTTTTGCAACTGCTAATAAAATAACAAATACCAAAAAAATAGCTTTGTTTCCAGAAGGTATCAAAATTGTCAATACACAGAGCTGAAATAGTCTGGTAGCCAGTTATGGATGGATAAAAGTCTGCTGAACCGTTCAATGCCACCATTTAGGGAGGGCAGAGGGACAGATATTATGGGCTGTTTTTCAAAGTCAATTAGTGACCCAATCAGTTCTTTAAAATCCATCTTATGCTGTTCTGAGCTGCCCTTCATAATGTCATTGAATCCCACATGAACTATGATACACTCAATCGGTTTAAAATGTTTGGGAGGGGCTTATTGATGTCCTGATGCAGGTTTATAATGTTTGATGTTCTTTACTCATGCTCCTGGATGGCACAACGTTTTTGTTCCAGAGGACTGAGACATTTCTCTCTTCTGAACTGCCCAATACAACGGCCGGAGAACGGCAGTTCCTACCCCTCACACAACCTTCCATGGGTCCACAAGAAGCAGGATAGTATACGCCCACTGCTCCCGGCGATAGGTCCAGACCTCCCACAGCAGGCAGAGCCCCGTTAGGTCCAGACATCCCACAGCAGGCAGAGCCCTGTTAGGTCCAGACCTCCCTCAGCAGGCAGTGCCCCGTTAGGTCCAGACATCCCACAGCAGGCAGAGCCCTGTTAGGTCCAGACCTCCCTCAGCAGGCAGTGCCCCGTTAGGTCCAGACCTCCCACAGCAGGCAGAGCCCCGTTAGGTCCAGACCTCCCACAGCAGGCAGAGCCCCGTTAAGTCCAGACCTCCCACAGCAGGCAGAGCCCCGTTAGGTCCAGACCTCCCACAGCAGGCAGAGCCCCGTTAGGTCCAGACCTCCCACAGCAGGCAGAGCCCCGTTAGGTCCAGACCTCCCACAGCAGGCAGAGCCCCGTTAGGTCCAAAATCAAATCAAATCAAATTTATTTATTTAGCCCTTCGTACATCAGCTGATATCTCAAAGTGCTGTATAGAAACCCAGCCTAAAACCGCAAACAGCAAGCAATGCAGGTGTAGAAGCACGGTGGCTAGGAAAAACTCCCTAGAAAGGCCAAAACCTAGGAAGAAACCTAGAGAGGAACCAGGCTATGTGGGGTGGCCAGTCCTCTTCTGGCTGTGCCGGGTGGAGATTATAACAGAACATGGCCAAGATGTTCAAATGTTCATAAATGACCAGCATGGTCGAATAATAATAATAAGGCAGAACAGTTGAAACTGGAGCAGCAGCACGGCCAGGTGGACTTGGGACAGCAAGGAGTCATCATGTCAGGTAGTCCTGGGGCATGGTCCTAGGGATCAGGTCCTCCGAGAGAGAGAGAGAGAGAAGGAGAGAATTAGAGAACGCACACTTAGATTCACACAGGACACCGAATAGGACAGGAGAGGTACTCCAGATATAACAACCTGACCCTAGCCCCCGACACATAAACTACTGCAGCATAAATACTGGAGGCTGAGACAGGAGGGGTCAGGAGACACTGTAGCCCCATCCGAGGACACCCCCGGACAGGGCCAAACAGGAAGGATATAACCCCACCCACTTTGCCAAAGCACAGCCCCCACACCACTAGAGGGATATCTTCAACCACCAACTTACCATCCTGAGACAAGGTTGAGTATAGCCCACAAAGATCTCCGCCATGGCACAACCCAAGGGGGGCGCCAACCCAGACAGGATGACCACATCAGTGAATCAACCCACTCAGGTGACGCACCCCTTCCAGGGACGGCATGAGAGAGCCCCAGCAAGCCAGTGACTCAGCCCCTGTAATAGGGTTTGAGGCAGAGAATCCCAGTGGAAAGAGGGGAACCGGCCAGGCAGAGACAGCAAGGGCGGTTCGTTGCTCCAGAGCCTTTCCGTTCACCTTCACACTCCTGGGCCAGACTACACTCAATCATATGACCCACTGAAGAGATGAGTCTTCAGTAAAGACTTAAAGGTTGAGACCGAGTTTGCGTCTCTGACATGGGTAGGCAGACCGTTCCATAAAAATGGAGCTCTATAGGAGAAAGCCCTGCCTCCAGCTGTTTGCTTAGAAATTCTAGGGACAATTAGGAGGCCTGCGTCTTGTGACCGTAGCGTATGTGTAGGTATGTACGGCAGGACCAAATCAGAGAGATAGGTAGGAGCAAGCCCATGTAATGCTTTGTAGGTTAGCAGTAAAACCTTTAAATCAGCCCTTGCTTTGACAGGAAGCCAGTGTAGAGAGGCTAGCACTGAAGTAATATGATCAAATTTGTTGGTTATAGTCAGGATTCTAGCAGCTGTATTTAGCACCAACTGAAGTTTATTTAGTGCTTTATCCGGGTAGCCGGAAAGTAGAGCATTGCAGTAGTCTAACCTAGAAGTGACAAAAGCATGGATTAATTTTTCTGTATCATTTTTGGACAGAAAGTTTCTGATTTTTGCAATGTTATGTAGATGGAAAAAAAGCTGTCCTTGAAATGGTCTTGATATGTTCTTCAAAAGAGAGATCAGGGTCCAGAGTAACGCCGAGGTCCTTCACAGTTTTATTTGAGACGACTGTACAACCATTAAGATTAATTGTCAGATTCAACAGAAGATCTCTTTGTTTCTTGGGACCTAAAACAAGCATCTCTGTTTTGTCCGAGTTTAAAAGTAAAACGTTTGCAGCCATCCACTTCCTTATGTCTGAAACACATGCTTCTAGCAAGGGCAATTTTGGGGCTTCACCATGTTTCATTGAAATGTACAGCTGTGTGTCATCCACATAGCAGTGAAAGTTAACATTATGTTTTTGAATAACATCCCCAAGAGGTGAAATATATAGTGAAAACAATAGTGGTCCCAAAACGGAACCTTGAGGAACACCGAAATGTACAGTTTATTTGTCAGAGGACAAACCATTCACAGAGACAAACTGATATCTTTCCGACAGATAAGATCTAAACCAGGCCAGAACTTGTCCGTGTAGACCAATTTGGGTTTCAATCTCTCCAAAGGAATGTGGTGATCGATGGTATCAAAAGCAGCACTAAGGTCTATGAGCACGAGGACAGATGCAGAGCCTCAGTCCGATGCCATTAAAATGTAATTTACCACCTTCACAAGTGCCGTCTCAGTGCTATGATGGGGTCTAAAACCAGACTGAAGCATTTCGTATACATTGTTTGTCTTCAGGAAGGCAGTAAGTTGCTGCGCAACAGCCTTTTCTAACATTTTTGAGAGGAATGGAAGATTTGATATAGGCCGATAGTTTTTTATATTTTCTGGGTCAAGGTTTGGCTTTTTCAAGAGAGGCTTTATTACTGCCACTTTTAGTGAGTTTGGTACACATCCGGTGGATAGAGAGCCATTTATTATGTTCAACATAGGAGGGCCAAGGACAGGAAGCAGCTCTTTCAGTAGTTTAGTTGGAATAGGGTCCAGTATGCAGCTTGAAGGTTTAGAGGCCATGATTATTTTCATCATTGTGTCAAGAGATATAGTACTAAAACACTTGAGCATCTCTCTTGATCCTAGGTCCTGGGAGAGTTGTGCAGACTCAGGACAACTGAGCTTTGAAGGAATACGCAGATTTAAAGAGGAGTCCGTAATTTGCTTTCTAATAATCATCATCTTTTCCTCAAAGAAGTTCATGAATTTATCACTCCTAAAGTGAATGTCATCCTCTCTTGGGGAATGCTGCTTTTTAGTTAGCTTTGCGACAGTATCAAAAAGGAATTTCGGATTGTTCTTATTTTCCTCAATTAAGTTAGAAAAATAGGATGATCGAGCAGCAGTAAGGGCTCTTTGGTACTGTCTTTCCAAGCTAGTCGGAAGACTTCCAGTTTGGTGTGGTGCCATTTCCGTTCCAATTTTCTGGAAGCTTGCTTCAGAGCTCTGGTATTTTCTGTGTACCAGGGAGCTAGTTTCTTATGAGAAATGTTTTTAGTTTTTAGGGTGCAACTGCATCTAGGGTATTGCACAAGGTTAAATTGAGTTCCTCAGTTAGGTGGTTAACAGATTTTTGTCCTCTGGCGTCCTTGGGTAGACAGAGGGAATCTGGAAGGACATCAAGGAATCTTTGTGTTGTCTGTGAATTTATAGCACGACTTTTGATGTTCCTTGGTTTGGGTCTGAGCAGATTATTTGTTGCAATTGCAAACGTAATAAAATAGTGGTCCGATAGTCCAGGATTATGAGGAAAAACATTAAGATCCACAACATTTATTCCATGGGACAAAACTAGGTCCAGCGTATGACTGTGACAGTGAGTGGGTCCAGAGACATGTTGGACAAAACCCACTGAGTCGATGATGGCTCCGAAAGCCTTTTGGAGTGGGTCTGTGGACTTTTCCATGTGAATATTAAAGTCACCAAAGATTAGAATATTATCTGCTATGACTACAAGGTCCGATAGGAATTCAGGGAACTCAGTGAGGAACGCTGTATATGGCCCAGGAGGCCTGTAAACAGTAGCTATAAAAAGTGATTGAGTAGGCTGCATAGATTTCATGACTAGAAGCTCAAAAGACGAAAACGTCATTTTTTTGTTGTAAATTGAAATTTGCTATCGTAAAAAGTTAGCAAAACCTCCGCCTTTGCGGGATGCACGGGGATAGGTTCACTAGTGTAGCCAGGAGGTGAGGCCTCATTTAACACAGTAAATTCATCAGGCTTAAGCCATGTTTCAGTCAGGCCAATCACATCAAGATTATGGTCAGTGATTAGTTCATTGACTATAATTGCCTTTGAAGTAAGGGATCTAACATTAAGTAGCCCTATTTTGAGATGTGAGGTATCATGATCTCTTTCAATAATGACAGGAATGGAGGTGGTCTTTATCCTAGTGAGATTGCTAAGGCGAACACCGCCATGTTTAGTTTTGCCCAACCTAGGTCGAGGCACAGACACGGTCTCAATGGTGATAGCTGAGCTGACTACACTGACTGTGCTAGTGGCAGACTCCACTATGCTGGCAGGCTGGCTAACAGCCTGCTGCCTGGCCTGCACCCTATTTCATTGTGGAGCTAGAGGAGTTAGAGCCCTGTCTATGTTGGTAGATAAGATGAGAGCACCCCTCCAGCTAGGATGGAGTCCGTCACTCCTCAGCAGGTCAGGCTTGGTCCTGTTTGTGGGTGAGTCCCAGAAAGAGGGCCAATTATCTACAAATTCTAACTTTTGGGAGGGGCAGAAAACAGTTTTCAACCAGCGATTGAGTTGTGAGACTCTGCTGTAGAGCTCATCACTCCCCTAACTGGGAGGGGGCCAGAGACAATTACTCGATGCCGACACATCTTTCTAGCTGATTTACACGCAGAAGCTATGTTGCGCTTGGTGATCTCTGACTGTTTCATCCTAACATTGTTGGTGCCGACGTGGATAACAATATCTCTATACTCTCTACACTCGCCAGTTTTAGCTTTAGCCAGCACCATCTTCAGATTAGCCTTAACGTCGGTAGCCCTGCCCCTGGTAAACAGTGTATGATCGCTGGATGATTCGTTTTAAGTCTAATACTGCGGGTAATGGAGTCGCCAATGACTAGAGTTTTCAAATTGTCAGAGCTAATGGTGGGAAGCTTCGGCATCTCAGATCCCGTAACGAGAGGAGTAGAGACCAGAGAAGACTCGGCCTCTGACTCCGACTCACTGCTTAATGGGGAAAACCGGTCCAGACCTCCCACAGCAGGCAAAGCCCCGTTAGGTCCAGACCTCCCACAGCAGGCAGAGCCCCGTTAGGTCCAGACCTCCCACAGCAGGCAGAGCCCCGTTAGGTCCAGACCTCCCACAGCAGGCAGAGCCCCGTTAGGTCCAGACCTCCCACAGCAGGCAGAGCCCCGTTAGGTCCAGACCTCCCACAGCAGGCAGAGCCCCGTTAGGTCCAGACATCCCACAGCAGGCAGAGCCCCGTTAGGTCCAGACATCCCACAGCAGGCAGAGCCCCGTTAGGTCCAGACATCCCACAGCAGGCAGAGCCCCGTTAGGTCCAGACCTCCCACAGCAGGCAGAGCCCCGTTAGGTCCAGACCTCCCACAGCAGGCAGAGCCCCGTTAGGTCCAGACCTCCCACAGCAGGCAGAGCCCCGTTAGGTCCAGACCTCCCACAGCAGGCAGAGCCCTGTTAGGTCCAGAGAGAGGGAAAGGAGCCAAACTCCACAATGAAGCCATTGCTGGAGACAGCGTAGTTGGAGTCAGCACAACCGTCGCAGACACAGGCCGTCCCAGCGATGAAGACGCCGATAGATCTGGCACCAAGGAGGTGAAGAAGTTCCTCCTGTCAATCTGTTCCGGACCTCTCGCAGACACACCAGTCCTCTTAGCAGCATGCCGCTGCCTTCGGTTTCCAAGACTTGTGACATGGGACCAGAGCTGATTGGAACAGTCTTCTTGCTGTTCTCCGTCTACTCCACTACAAGATGTAGGAGGTGAACAGATGGAGACGATTTCCTCGGCAGGCAAGTTCCAGGAAGCACAGGCCATTCGGATAGGGACAGATGACAAGGCGGGGATACATCCATCAGGCCCAAGCGGCGTCCAGCCACAGGAGTCGAGAACGAGAATGTTCCAATTTGCGTTTTCCCCACAAATTGGTGCCAGATTGAAATTTGAAGTATAGCCCCTCATTGCTGTAATCCTCCGCAAGCAAACAATTGCGGCATTGAAACTCCGGATTGTCAATATTGTCCCGATAAGAGTTTAATAAACACAACTTCTACAGTGCTGGAAACGTTCATTAGCTATTCCAGGCGAAGTGGGCTTCATTGTAACCTAGCTAGCTGGATAGTCGGTAGCAGGTGTTGACTCAACATTTTATCTCAAATCAAATCAAATCAAATTTTATTTGTCACATACACATGGTTAGCAGATGTTAATGCGAGTGTAGCGAAATGCTTGTGCTTCTAGTTCCGACAATGCAGTAATAACGAACAAGTAATCTAACTAACAATTCCAAAAAAAGCTACTGTCTTATACACAGTGTAAGGGGATAAAGAATATGTACATAAGGATATATGAATGAGTGATGGTACAGAGCAGCATAGGCAAGATACAGTAGATGATATCGAGTACAGTATATACATATGAGATGAGTATGTAAACCAAGTGGCATAGTTAAAGTGGCTAGTGATACATGTATTACATAAGGATGCAGTCGATGATATAGAGTACAGTATCTACGTATGCATATGAGATGAATAATGTAGGGTAAGTAACATTATATAAGGTAGCATTGTTTGAAGTGGCTAGTGATATATTTACATCATTTCCCATCAATTCCCATTATTAAAGTGGCTGGAGTAGAGTCAGTGTCATTGACAGTGTGTTGGCAGTAGCCACTCAATGTTAGTGGTGGCTGTTTAACAGTCTGATGGCCTTGAGATAGAAGCTGTTTTTCAGTCTCTCGGTCCCAGCTTTGATGCACCTGTACTGACCTCGCCTTCTGGATGACAGCGGGGTGAACAGGCAGTGGCTCGGGTGGTTGATGTCCTTGATGATCTTTATGGCCTTCCTGTAGCATCGGGTGGTGTAGGTGTCCTGGAGGGCAGGTAGTTTGCCCCCGGTGATGCGTTGTGCAGACCTCACTACCCTCTGGAGAGCCTTACGGTTGAGAGCGGTGCAGTTGCCATACCAGGCGGTGATACAGCCCGACAGGATGCTCTCGATTGTGCATCTGTAGAAGTTTGTGAGTGCTTTTGGTGACAAGCCGAATTTCTTCAGCCTCCTGAGGTTGAAGAGGCGCTGCTGCGCCTTCCTCAAGATGCTGTCTGTGTGAGTGGACCAATTCAGTTTGTCTGTGATGTGTATGCCGAGGAACTTAACTTGCTACCCTCTCCACTACTGTTCCATCGATGTGGATGGGGGTGTTCCCTCTGCTGTTTCCTGAAGTCCACAATCATCTCCTTAGTTTTGTTGACGTTGAGTGTGAGGTTATTTTCCTGACACCACACTCCGAGGGCCCTCACCTCCTCCCTGTAGGCCGTCTCGTCGTTGTTGGTAATCAAGCCTACCACTGTTGTGTCGTCCGCAAACTTGATGATTGAGTTGGAGGCATGCATGGCCACGCAGTCGTGGGTGAACAGGGAGTACAGGAGAGGGCTCAGAACGCACCCTTGTGGGGCCCCAGTGTTGAGGATCAGCGGGGAGGAGATGTTGTTGCCTACCCTCAACACCTGGGGGCGGCCCGTCAGGAAGTCCAGAACCCAGTTGCACAGGGCGGGGTCGAGACCCAGGGTCTCGAGCTTGATGACGAGCTTGGAGGGTACTATGGTGTTGAATGCCGAGCTGTAGTCGATGAACAGCATTCTCACATAGGTATTCCTCTTGTCCAGATGGGACAAAACCCCATTACCAGATGTTAGGTCATGTGTTGTTGCTTTATCTAAAACCCCATTACCAGATGTTAGGTCATGTGTTTTATCTAAAACCCCATTACCAGATGATAGGTCATGTGTTTTATCTAAAACCCCATTACCAGATGATAGGTCATGTGTTGTTGATTTATCTAAAACCCCATTACCAGATGATAGGTCATGTGTTGTTGATTTATCTAAAACCCCATTACCAGATGTTAGGTCATGTGTTGTTGATTTATCTAAAACCCCATTACCAGATGTTAGGTCATGTGTTTTATCTAAAACCCCATTACCAGATGATAGGTCATGTGTTGTTGATTCATCTAAAACCCCATTACCAGATGATAGGTCATGTGTTTTATCTAAAACCCCATTACCAGATGATAGGTCATGTGTTTTATCTAAAACCCCATTACCAGATGATAGGTCATGTGTTTTATCTAAAACCCCATTACCAGATGTTAGGTCATGTGTTGTTGATTTATCTAAAACCCCATTACCAGATGTTAGGTCATGTGTTTTATCTAAAACCCCATTACCAGATGTTAGGTCATGTGTTTTATCTAAAACCCCATTACCAGATGATAGGTCATGTGTTTTATCTAAAACCCCATTACCAGATGTTAGGTCATGTGTTTTATCTAAAACCCCATTACCAGATGATAGGTCATGTGTTTTATCTAAAACCCCATTACCAGATGATAGGTCATGTGTTGTTGTTTTATCTAAAACCCCATTACCAGATGTTAGGTCATGTGTTTTATCTAAAACCCCATTACCAGATGTTAGGTCATGTGTTGTTGTTTTATCTAAAACCCCATTACCAGATGTTAGGTCATGTGTTGTTGATTCATCTAAAACCCCATTACCAGATGATAGGTCATGTGTTTTATCTAAAACCCCATTACCAGATGATAGGTCATGTGTTGTTGATTTATCTAAAACCCCATTACCAGATGTTAGGTCATGTGTTTTATCTAAAACCCCATTACCAGATGATAGGTCATGTGTTGTTGATTTATCTAAAACCCCATTACCAGATGATAGGTCATGTGTTTTATCTAAAACCCCATTACCAGATGATAGGTCATGTGTTGTTGATTTATCTAAAACCCCATTACCAGATGTTAGGTCATGTGTTGTTGTTTTATCTAAAACCCCATTACCAGATGATAGGTCATGTGTGGTCCAATGCATATTCCACTGAGGCTGTAATGAAAGTGGCTGCATTTCAATTTCGATTTAAACACTTGTTCTCTATTAATTTAGCCCAGTGGTGCAACTTTCACTGTGGATGGGGTGGACATGTCCCTCCCCCCATTATGAAATTAATTTTTTTTTTTGTCATTGGAACGTGATACAAGACTCAGGCCCCTCGGGTAGGCTGTTTGGAGTGTTTATCTGGGTAGAAAATACAATAATAATTGTTATGTCCCCACCACTTCTAAAACCTAAGTTGCGCCCCTGGTTTAGCCCTTATCTCAACCGATAACATCAGGCTTGTAAATCTTATTGGAGATTTAGGCTTATTTGATGTTGTCAGGAATTCGCCTTCATTAGGAAATATAATTGTTGATTGATCTTGTGGAGATGGGGGAAATAGCATGTATTTATCTGTTAAGCCATTCTCCCGACTTACCTAATACCCTTTCATACTAATACGTTTATTCGGCTACTTTTTTCCTCATTTTCTTCAATATCTGAAGTAATTGCTGGTATCAAAGCCAAAATTGTATTTTCAGCGAACTAACGAGTAATCATTTCGGTCCAGTTCTGCCTACGGCCCTAGTATGCAACGTAGCCGTAATGATGAGGTGGCTTTGGCGCGCACCAGGCTCTTAAAACTCTCGTTAACCATCCTCCAGCCTGTTCTTAACAACTTTGCATGTCACCTTGCCCGTGTCTTCGTATAGCACACCACTAAGCATATACCCTGTTTGGATCCATGTAGAATAAACTGCCAAAGGCATCTAATCCTTGTAATCGATTTGATGCATGTGTTCAACTAGATCATCGTTTCCCAAACTCGGTCCTGGGTGCACGTTTTTTAATCAGCTGTGTAATGCTGGGGGAAAAAACAAAACGTGCAGCTTGGGGGGGCCCTGAACTAGATGATCATTTCAGCACTGTTTTGATCGGGACAGCGCCGTCGCGCAGCTTTGAGACTCGTCTTGATGAATCAACACATGTCAGATTGGATATTGATTAGGCTACACAATTAGGCTGGGGAAATGTTAGCCAAGTTGAGGTGAGTTATGCTCATTATCATCTTGTCTAGTTGGCTCATTTTTGCAATGTTATGTAGTTTAACAAGTTGATTATTTTACTCCTCAGTCACAGTCGTTTTGTAGCCTAGAACTACACCCGACCAAACGACTGTGACTTCACGGACTTGTCTGATAATCAATGTGATTTTGATTAACTGAATCTCCATCTGTAGTGGCTATTTGGTCAATTGGTTTCATCTATCACTGATCCGAAACATTTAGCATGCTATAATGTAGTCTAAATCACTGATCAGAAACATTTAGCATGCTATAATGTAGTCTAAATCACTGATCAGAAACATTTAGCATGCAATAATGTAGTCTAAATCACTGATCAGAAACATTTAGCATGCTATAATGTAGTCTAAATCACTGATCAGAAACATTTAGCATGCTATAATGTAGTCTAAATCACTGATCAGAAACATTTAGCATGCTATAATGTAGTCTAAATCACTGATCAGAAACATTTAGCATGCTATAATGTAGTCTAAATCACTGATCAGAAACATTTAGCATGCAATAATGTAGTCTAAATCACTGATCAGAAACATTTAGCATGCTATAATGTAGTCTAAATCACTGATCAGAAACATTTAGCATGCTATAATGTAGTCTAAATCACTGATCAGAAACATTTAGCATGCTATAATGTAGTCTAAATCACTGATCAGAAACATTTAGCATGCTATAATGAAGCCTAAATCAAGTGGAGGCCTATTATTTTGTTCAATCGTATATGGTATAGACAACTCAAAGTCTGCGGAGGTTGTGAAGTATGAACGAGACTCACATGCTTTTCAAAATCGGATTGCTATTATTTTCTGTGGGTATCGTGATGAAGGTATTCCTGCTCCCTAACAACGTGGAGTTTGGGTAAGAAAGAGATTAAACGTGGATTTTAAAAAAGCATGGGATTGGGCTCTGTTTCAAAAGATCACGTTCTTTATATGATAGCGGTTCCACACGTTCCCTTGACACAAGTTATGTGGGAAAAATATTATTGTATTTTATTCTGTTATATTCCATCATATTGATTTAATTTGGATGGAGCATCCATGGCTGTACAGACCCATGGTATAGGCCTAATTAAACTCCAAATATGCTATTCTATTCTTTTGAAAATACATGTAGTCTTATAATGAATGATGTAATAATGAGTTTATTTTTGATGGTGTATATTCAATGGATTTATTAAAACAGAAGCCCAACCACATCTGCGTAGCACTACGACCACTCGCCACCATCACGCGTACAGGAGATATACAACTAGGCAAGTCAGTTAAGAACAAATGTGTATTTACAATGACGGCCTACACGGCGAAAACCCAGAGAACTGTGCGCCGCCATATGGGACTCCCAATCACGGCCGGATGTGATACAGCCTGGATTCGAACCCAGGGACTGCAGTGACGCCTCTTGCACTGAGATGCAGTACCTTGCGCCACTCGGGAGCCCTGATGTGTAAAAGGCTATGCAAGCAAGAATGTGGTAAAAAAAAATGTCCCGGTTTGTAAGGGGGTCATATAAACATGGGCCAATTGTATTTTACAGGCTAAATACCGTAAATACTATGTCAAAGCATTATTAGTCTGTTGTTGTTTGCCCCTTGCGGTAAATAGTGTTTTCAGGTCAAAGTACTGAAGAACATAGAAAAGTGAATCCTTTCCTAGTAATGTTTCACTTGAGTCCACAATTAAACAGCTTATGTAGCTTGTACACAGTACATATGTCCTCTTGACAAGGATCGTTCCGGGGAACTGTCTGCACAACTTGGTATTTGGTGGTTGCAGCAGCTGCTCTTCCTGGGGTACACACAAAACATGAAACATAGCATTAAGAACAACAGCTCAAGGACAGACATACTACATAACTTGCCCTTGGAAAATCAATAAGATCATCTTGTCTGAGCTAGATAGAACATAGAGTATATGAAATATTTAAAATCCCCCAAATGGATACGCTCTGAAATTCATTTGTTATGCTGTTTGACTTTCTGAGCTGTCCTGATCTGCCTGATGTCTTCCAGCAATTTAAATTAACTTTAATGAATGCTATAAGCAACTAAAACTGCATACAACTTTAAAATCAACTGTTTTAGTTAAACAGGCATTTGGTTTGTATTGTATTTGTTCTTTGACAGGATAATGCTGTTACGAAACAACACGCTGAGGATCATCAACTCCACCCGCTCTGACGAGGGGAACTATGTCTGTCGAGCCGAGAATCAGTTTGGCTCGGCTGAGATGACGGCCATGCTCTGGGTAAAAGGTAAGCGATGCCCAGGGGGCCTTTATTTTCTGCCAAATTAGTGCCAGTCACACACCAGTAAACAGTCCCCCAATGTCGTTTCCTGCCACCTTTGTCTGGGGGGGTGGAGAGAGGGGGAGAGAGGCAGAGAGGACGCCAGCGGAATTTATTGTGTTCGCTCGACTGCGAAGCAAAAGGGTTTTCACATTCAAAATCATTTTACAAGGGCACCCTATTTGACAGGGTAAGACGGCCTGTTGTACATGAACAGCATTCACAGCTGAAATCAAAGGAGGCCCTGAGTGTAGAGTGACTGTTTTGGTCCTTTTCAGGGTTTTAGTATGCAGGATGTGTTTTGATGACACTAATGACAAGTCAATCCGGCTACCTGGTTGTTAGTTACCCTGGTCCCATGTGAATAGAGCTTTACCCAGATCACAGATGTTCTTTTGTGTTTTTCCTCTGACTAATGTTGCCATGCCATACTAGCCAAGGTAGCCTAGATATACAGTCCTTGACTTGTTCTACATTTTGTTACATTACAGCCTAATTCTAAAATGATTTTTTTGTTTTCTGTTTTGTTCCTTCATCAATTTACACACAATATCCCATTTCTACAAAGCAAAAACAGGTTTTTAGACATTTTTACAAATGTATATCAAATAAAAAAACTGATCACATTTACGTCAGTATTCAGACCCTTTACTCAGTACTTTGTTGACGCACCTTTGGCAGCTATTACAGCCTTGAGTCTTCTTGGGTATGATGCTACAAGCTTGGCACACCTGTATTTGGGGAGTTTCTCCCATTCTTCTCTGCAGATCCTCTCAAGCTCTGTCAGGATGGATGGGGAGTGTCGCTGCATAGCTATATTCAGGTCTCTCTAGAGATGTTCGATCGGGTTCAAGTCCGGGCTCTGGCTCGGAAACTCAAGGACTTTCAGAGACTTGTCCCGAAGCCACTCTTGCGTTGTCTTGGTTGTGTGCTTAGGGTCGTTGTCCTGTTGGAAGGTGAACCTTCACCCCAGTCTGAGGTCCTGAGCACTCTGGAGCAGGTTTTCATCAATGATCTCTCTGTACTTTGCTCCGTTTATCTTTCCCTCAAACCTGACTAGTCTCCCAGTCGCTGCAACTTAAATATAATATCCCCACAGCCTGATACTGCCACCACCATGCTTCACCATAGGGGTTGTAACAGGGTTCCTCCAGACGTGACGCTTGGCATTCAGGCCAAGGAGTTCAATCTTCGTTTCATCAGACCAGATAATCTTGTTTCTCATGGTCTGAGAGTCTTTAGGTGCCTTTGGGCAAAGTACAGGCGGGCTGTCATGTGCTTTTACTGAGGAGTAGCTTCTGTCTGGTCACTCTACCATAAAGGCTTGATTGGTGGAGTCTACCGTTAGGACGGTGTATCAGTCTACCGTTAGGACGGTGTATCAGTCTACCGTTAGGACGGTGTATCAGTCTACCGTTAGGACGGTGTATCAGTCTACCGTTAGGACGGTGTATCAGTCTACCGTTAGGACGGTGTATCAGTCTACCGTTAGGACGGTGTATCTGTCTACCGTTAGGACGGTGTATCAGTCTACCGTTAGGACGGTGTATCTGTCTACCGTTAGGACGGTGTATCAGTCTACCGTTAGGACGGTGTATCAGTCTACCGTTAGGACGGTGTATCAGTCTACCGTTAGGACGGTGTATCGGTCTACCGTTAGGACAGTGTATCGGTCTATCGTTAGGCGTGACATGTCCTAGGGTGACAGTGTATCGGTCTACCGTTAGGACGGTGTATCGGTCTACCGTTAGGACGGTGTATCGGTCTACCGTTAGGACGGTGTATCGGTCTACCGTTAGGACGGTGTATCGGTCTACCGTTAGGACGGTGTATCGGTCTACCGTTAGGACGGTGTATCGGTCTATCGTTAGGCGTGACATGTCCTAGGGTGACAGTGTATCGGTCTACCGTTAGGACGGTGCAGCAGTCTACCGTTAGGACAGTGTATCAGTCTACCGTTAGGACAGTGTATCAGTCTACCATTAGGACAGTGTAGCAGTCTACCGTTAGGCATGACATGTCCTAGGGTGACAGTGTATCAGTCTACCATTAGGACGGTGTAGCAGTCCTGTGTCCTAAGCTAGCTTTAGCTGTGTTGTGTCCAGAGGTGTTGTTATGCTAAGATGCAGTAGTGTTGTGTTTGCAGAGGCCATGCGTGTGGACCTGAGCCCCAGCAGTGTGGAGGTGACAGTGGGGGAGAGCGTGGTGCTCAGTTGCAGGGTGTCACATGACCCGTCTCTGGACGTGGCCTTCCAGTGGCTCCTCAACCAGCAGCCCCTCAACTTCCAACAGGAGGGCGGACATTTTGAATATACCCAAACAGTAAGTAACACTTTTTTGGTTACTACATGATTCAATATGTGTTATTTCATCATGTTGATGTCTTCACTATTGTTCTACAATGAAAATAGTAAAAATAAAGAAAAACTCTTAAATGAGTAGGTGTGTCCAAACTTTTGACTGGTACTGTATGTAGATTTTAAATATATATAGATTTTTTGGGGGGAGGGGGGAACTCAGTCGTGGTCTCAACTTAATGTTGACATTTAGAAAAGTAGAATACACAAGGTGCTATTTCTAAATCTGGTTTTGCATTAGCGGGGGATCCATTAGCAGTTTCTCAATATATTAGGTACTGATAACTCATGTGGATTGGCAGAGTATGGCGCTTGCAATGCCGAGATAGTGGGTTCGATTTCTCGGACCACCCATACGTAAAATGTATGCATGTATGACTATAAGTGCCATAACTGCATGTTTCTGAGAGCGTTGCTCTATGGTTATTTAACGTACAACCTTCCCACAACGTTCTGGGAATGGTGCAGGATAGTTGCTTGGCTTTGGAACATTTAAGGAACATTTAAGGAACGTCTTGACACAAATAAAATGAATTGGTATTTCATTACTTTAACAGAATGTTTCCTAAAATTTCAAACATGATTACATTTCATTTCAAATTTTCTAATGTTCTAGGAACGTTCTCCAACTGGTTTGACATTGGTAATGTTCTCAAGTAGTATTCGTATTTATTATAGATCCCCTTTAGGTCTTGCAAGGCAGCAGCTACTCTTCCTGGGGTTTATTATGGATCCCCATTAGTTCCTGCCAAGGCAGCAGCTACTCTTCCTGGGGTTTATTATGGATCACCTTTAGGTCTTGCCAAGGCAGCAGCTACTCTTCCTGGGGTTTATTATGGATCCCCATTAGTTCCTGCCAAGTCAGCAGCTATTCTTCCTGGGGTTTATTATGGATCCCCCCTGCCAAGGCAGCAGCTACTCTTCCTGGGGTTTATTATGGATCCCCTTTAGGTCTTGCCAAGGCAGCAGCTACTCTTCCTGGGGTTTATTATGGATCACCTTTAGGTCTTGCCAAGGCAGCAGCTACTCTTCCTGGGGTTTATTATGGATCCCCTTTAGGTCTTGCCAAGGCAGCAGCTACTCTTTCTGGGGTTTATTATGGATCCCCTTTAGGTCTTGCCAAGGCAGCAGCTACTCTTCCTGGGGTTTATTATGGATCCCCTTTAGGTCTTGCCAAGGCAGCAGCTACTCTTCCTGGGGTTTATTATGGATCCCCATTAGTTCCTGTCAAGGCAGCAGCTACTCTTCCTGGGGTTTATTATGGATCCCCACTAGTTCCTGCCAAGGCAGCAGCTACTCTTCCTGGGGTTTATTATGGATCCCCATTAGTTCCTGTCAAGGCAGCAGCTACTCTTCCTGGGGTTTATTATGGATCCCCATTAGTTCCTGCCAAGGCAGCAGCTACTCTTCCTGGGGTTTATTATGGATCCCCATTAGTTCCTGCCAAGGCAGCAGCTACTCTTCCTGGGGTTTATTATGGATCCCCATTAGTTCCTGCCAATGCAGCAGCTACTCTTCCTGGGGTTTATTGTGGATCCCCATTAGTTCCTGCCAAGGCAGCAGCTACTCTTCCTGGGGTTTATTGTGGATCCCCATTAATTCCTGCCAAGGCAGGAGCTACTCTTCCAGGGGTCCAGCAAATGGAATAATGTGTCCCTGAAAAAAGGGGGGTCAAAATCAAAAGTAACAGTCAGTATCTGGTGTGGCCACCAGCTGCATTAAGTACTGCAGTGCATCTCCTCCTCATAGACTGCACCAGATTTGCCAGTTCTTGCTGTGAGATGTTACCCCACTCTTCCACCAAGGCACCTGCAAGTTCCCGGACATTTCTGGGGGGAATGGTCTTAGCCCTCACCCTCCGATCCAACAGGTCCCAGACGTGCTCAATGAGATTGAGATCCGGGCTCTTCGCTGGCTATGGCAGAACACTAACATTCCTGTCTTGCAGGAAATCACACACAGAATGAGCAGTATGGCTTGTGGCATTGTCGTACTGGAGGTCATGTCAGGATGAGCCAGCAGGAAGGGTACCACATGAGGGAGGAGGATGTCTTCCTTGTAACGCACAGTGTTGAGATTGCCTGCAATGACAACGAGCTCAGTCCGATGATGCTGCGACACACCGCCCCAGACCATGACGGACCCTCCACCTCCAAATCGATCCCACTCCAGAGAATAACGCTCATTCCTTCAATGATAAACGTGAATCTGACCATCACCCCTGATGAGACAAAACTCGTCAGTGAAGAGCTCTTTTTGCCAGTCCTGTCTGGTCCAGCGACGGTGGGTTTGTGTCCATAGGCTACGTTGTTGCCGGTGATGTCTGGTGAGGACCTGCCTTACAACAGGCCTACAAGCCCTCAGTCCAGCCCTATTGTGGAGAGTCTGAGCACTGATGCAGGGAATGTGCGTTCCTGGTGTAACTTGGGCAGTTGTTGTTGCCATCCTGTACCTGTCCCGCAGGTGTGATGTCCAGATGTACTGATCCTGTGCAGGTATTATTACACCTGGTCTGCCACAGCGAGGATGATCAGCTGTCCGTCCTGTCTCCCTGTAGCTCTGTCTTCGGCGTCTCACAGTACGGACATTGCAATTTATTGCCTTGGCTACATCTGCAGTCCTCATGCCTCCTTGCAGCATGCCTAAGGCATGTTCACACAGATGAGCAGGGACCCTGGGCATCTTTCTTTTGGTGTTTTTCAGAGTCAGTAGAAAGGCCTCTTTAGTGTCTTAAGTTTTCATAACTCTGACCTTAAATTGTCTACCGTCTGTAAGCTGTTAGTGTCTTATCGACCGTTCCACAGGTGCATGTTCATTAGTTGTTTATGGTTCACTGAACAAGCATGGGAAACCGTGTTTAAACCCTTTACAATGAAGATCTGTGAAGTTATTTGCAATTTTAGGAATTATCTTTGAAAAACAGGGTCCTGAAAAAGGGACGCTTCTTTTTTGCTGAGTTTATATACTGTGTGTGTGTGTGTGTGTGTGTGTGTGTGTGTGTGTGTGTGTGTGTGTGTGTGTGTGTGTGTGCACAGTATAAGCTGGTGGTTCCTTTTAACATGAGTCTTCAATATTCCCAGTTAAGAAGTTTTAGGTTGTAGTTATTATAGGAATTTTAGGACTATTTCTCTCTATACCATTTGTATTTCATAAACCTTTGACTATTGGAAGTTCTTATAGACACTGTAGTATTGCCAGCCTAATCTCAAGAGTTGATAGGCTTGAAGTCATAAACAGCGCTGTGAAGCAAGCATTGCTAAGAGCTGCTGGCAAAAACGCAGGAAAGTGCTGTTTGAATGAATGCTTACGAGCCTGCTGCTGCTACCACAGCTCAGTCAGACTGCTCTATCAAATATCATATCATAGGCTTCATTATAATACACACACAGAAATACGAGCCTTTGGTCATTAATATGGTAAAATCCGGAAACTATCATTTCGAAAAGAGAACGTTCCGTATTTTATCAAACGGTTGGCATCCATGAGTCTAAATATTGCTGTTACATTGCATGACCTTCAATGTTATGTCATAATTGTGTAAAATTCAGGCAAATTAATTACGGTCTTTGTTAGGAAGAAATCGTCTTCACACAGTTCACAACGAGCCAGGCGGCCCAAACTGCTGCATATACCCTGACTCTGTTGCACAGAACGCAAGAGAAGTGACACAATGTTCCTAGTTAATATTGCCTGCTAACATGAATTTCTTTTAACTGAATATGCATGGTCATTGTCCTGTTGGAAGGTGAACCTTCACCCCAGTCTGATTTCCAGCCCGCTCTGGAGCAGGTTTTCATCAAGGATCTCTCTGTACTTTGCTCAGTTCATCTTTCCCTCAATCCAGACTAGTCTCCCAGTCCCTGCCTCTGAAAAACATCCTCACAGCATGATGCTGCCACCACCATGCTTCACCGTAGGGATGGTGCCAGGTTTCCTCCAGACATGACGCTTGGCATTCAGGCCAAAGAGTTCAATCTTGGTTTCATCAGACCAGAGAATCTTGTTTCTCATGGTCTGAGAGTCCTTTAGGTGCCTTTTGGCAAACTCCAAGCAGGCTGTCATGTGCCTTTTACTGAGGAGTGGCTTCCGTCTGGCCACTCTACCATAAAGGCCTGATTGATGGAGTGCTGCAGAGATTGTTGTCCTTCTGGAAGGTTCTCTCATCTCCACAGAGGAACTCTGGAGCTCTGTCAAGAGTCACAATCAGGTTGTTGGTCACCTCCCTGACCAAGGCCCTTCTCCCTCAATTATACATTGGTGCAACTACTTTTTCTGCGAATGCTCTTGTTAAATCATCACCAGTTTGCCTGTGATTCGATGATAAATGAACATGCACCGCATTGATTATTTGCAATGCAGGACAAGCTAGTTAAACTAGTAATATTCTCAACCATGTGTAGTTAACTAGTGATTATTTTAAGATTGATTTGTTTTTTAATATAAGATAAGTCTAGCTAGCACCTTACCTTGGCTCCTTGCTGCACTCACGTACCAGGTCTCCTCATGGAGTGCAATGTAATCGTCGTCCAAAAATGCTGATTACCGATTGTTCTGAAAACTTATGGCTGATTTAATCAATCACCTCTATAAGGTATTTGTGACCAACAGATATATATCTGAATTCCCAGTCTTGTGAAATCTATAGATTAGGGCCTAATGAAATAATTTCAATTGACTGATTTCCATATATTAACTGTAACTCAGTAAAACCTTTGGAATTGTTGCATGTTTTGTTTGAATATTTGTTCAGTGTATTCTAATATAGAGCATTCAGAAAGTATTCAGACCACATTTTGTTACGTTACAGCCTTATTCTAAAATGGATTGAATAGTTTTTTTCCCTCATCAATCTACTCACAAATACCCCAAAACGACAAAGCATAAACATTTTATTATTATTTATTTTTGTGCAAATGTAACCCCTCCCCTCCCCCGGAAATATCACATTTACAGTACATAAGTACTCAAGACCCTTTGGCAGTAAATATAGCCTTGAGTCTTCTTGGGTATGATGCTACAAGCTTGGCACACCTGTATTTGGGGAGTTTCTCCCATTCTTCTCTGCAGATCCTCTCAACCTCTGTCAGGATGGATGGGGAGCGTTGCTGCACAGCTATTTTCAGGTCTCTCCAGAGATGTTCGATTGGGTTCAAGTCTGCGCTCTGGCTGGGCCACTCAATGACATTCAGAGACTACACCCCCCCTGACCAAGGCCCTTCTTCCCCGATTGCTCAGTTTGGCTGATTGACCAGCTCTAGGAAGAGTCCTGGTGGTTCCAAACTTCTTCCATTTAAGAATGATGGAGGTCACTGTGTTCTTGGGGACCTTCAACGCTGCAGAAATGTTTTGGTACCCTTCCCCAGATCTGTGCCTCGACACAATCCTGTCTCGGAGCTCTACAGACCTCATGACTTGTTTTTTGCTCTGACATGCACTATCAACCGTGGGACCTTGTATAGACAGGTGACAGCCTTTCCAAATCATGTCCAATCAATTGAATTATTATTATTATTATGATTATTTCTCACCCATTTAACTCCCCAAGTTCATGTTGTCCAATTGATAGAGTCTTGTCCCATCGCTGCAACTCCCATACGGACTCGGGAGAGGCGAAGGTGGAGAGCCGTGCGTCCTCCGAAACACAACCCAGCCACTGCTTCTTGACACATTGATGCCCACTTAACCCGAAAGCCAGCTGCACCAATGTGTCAGAGGAAACATCGTGCACCTGGCGACCGTGTCAGCGTGCCTTGCGCCCGGCCCTCCACAGGAGTAGCTAGTGTGGAATGGGACAAGGACATCCCTGCCGGCCACACCCTTCCCTAACCCGGACGACGCTGGGCCAATTGTGCGCCACCTCATGGGTCTCCTGGTCGCGGCTAGCTGCAACAGAGGATTCAAACCCAGAATCTCTAGTGGTACAGCTTGCACTGCGATGACCACTGCACCATAGACCACTGCACCATAGACCACTGCACCATAGACCGCTGCACTATAGACCGCTGCACCATAGACCGCTGCACCATAGACCACTGCACCATAGACCGCTGCACCATTCAGGAGGCCCCAATCAATTGAATTTACGGGTGGACTCCAGTCAAGCTGTAGAAACATCTCAAGGATCAATGGAAAAAGGATGCACCCGAGGTCAATTTAGAGTCTCATAGCAAAGGGTCTGAATACTTATGTAAATAAGGTATTTCTGCTTTTAATACATTTGCAAAAATTTCTAAAAAACTATTTTCACTTTGTCATTATGGGCTATTGTGTGTAGATTGAGAAAAAAACATATTTAATCCATTTAGAATATGGATCTACTGTGACAAAATGTGGAAAAGTTAAGGGGTCTGAATTCTTTCTGAATGCGCTGTATTAAAACATTAGTATTACTATGTGTTTTATATATTTATATATTTATATATTACTTATTCTCTCCTGTAAAGGACATTTCAATTAAATTAAATAACTACATTGTTATGGATTTTGTGAAGGCTGAACGCTGAGTGCCATTATTCATTATAGTAAAGATAATAATTGAATGCTAAATTATAATTATTTCCTATTTATTGCCTTACCTTCCTACTCTTATACACACTGTACATCGATGTATTTTCTATTGTGTTATTGACTGTATGTTTGTTTATGTGTAACTCTGTGTTGGTGTTTTTTGTCACACTGCTATGCTTTATCTTGGCCAGGTCGCAGTTATAAATGAGAACTTGTTCTCAACTGGCCTACCTGGTTAAATAAAGGTGTTCTCAACTGGCCTACCTGGTTAAATAAAGGTGTTCTCAACTGGCCTACCTGGTTAAATAAAGGTGTTCTCAACTGGCCTACCTGGTTAAATAAAGGTGTTCTCAACTGGCCTACCTGGTTAAATAAAGGTGTTCTCAACTGGCCTACCTGGTTAAATAAAGGTGTTCTCAACTGGCCTACCTGGTTAAATAAAGGTGTTCTCAACTGGCCTGGTTAAATAAAGGTGTTCTCAACTGGCCTACCTGGTTAAATAAAGGTGTTCTCAACTGGCCTACCTGGTTAAATAAAGGTGTTCTCAACTGGCCTACCTGGTTAAATAAAGGTGTTCTCAACTGGCCTACCTGGTTAAATAAAGGTGTTCTCAACTGGCCTACCTGGTTAAATAAAGGTGTTCTTGGCCTTGGTTAAATAAAGGTGTTCTCAACTGGCCTACCTGGTTAAATAAAGGTGTTCTCAACTGGCCTACCTGGTTAAATAAAGGTTAACTGGCCTATGGTTAAATAAAGGTGTTCTCAACTGGTATATTTCTCAACTGGCCTACCTGGTTAAATAAAGGTGTTCTCAACTGGCCTACCTGGTTAAATAAAAGAAAATAATCTATATTTTCCTGACATTATATTGAGTCAAGATAATGTAGCCTGTATTTTTCTATACTAAGAGCCATATGCAAACACCTAAATACAATGACGACCCAGAGTCACTGTTGTCTGAAGGTTTTTTTAGTTATTGACTTTAGGCACGGCTCATTGCACCCAAGTCTTGTTAACCTTCAATGAAAATCAATCCATCTGAAGGTCACACAACCCCGTATGTCACTCAGTGAATCACACTGTCATGTGTATCAACGTCAACACAGAGACTCAGTGAATCACACTGTCATGTGTATCAACGTCAACACAGAGACTCAGTGAATCACAATGTCATGTGTATCAACGTCAACACAGAGACTCAGTGAATCACAATGTCATGTCAGTGAATCAACATGTCAACACACAGAGACTCAGTGAATCACACTGTCATGTGTATCAACGTCAACACAGGGACTCAGTGAATCACAATGTCATGTATCGGCAGGCAGGCAGGGCAGGCAGGCAGGCAGGCAGGGCAGGCAGGCAGGCAGGCAGGCAGGCAGGCAGGGCAGGCAGGCAGGCAGGCAGGCAGGCAGGCAATAGAGGAGACAGTGAGTAATATACGTTAATTCAAACAAATGAACACATCTTCATCACAACACACACACACTGTACATATACAACACACACAAACACACTCCCTGAACAGACCAAGGTTGTTTGGTTTCAGACCTCTTCTCTTTCTCCCTCTTCACCTCCAACTGGTATGATACATTTTCTATGGGAGTGGGATAGTGTCTTTCTCCATGTGGAGAGGAACGAGCTAGACGATTGAAAGGGCTGATGGCTTGAAATGAGGAGATAAATTCAGCCTTCAACTATTGACTACAGTGGAGTAATGGGTAAACCCCCACACACACACACACACACACACACACACACACACACACACTCTCTCAGAAACAAACACACACATAAACACGTGTCTCTCCCTCTCTGATACACACACCCCATCAGGGTTCATCATCCCTGTCCTAATGGGAATGATTCTCCCCATTTTCATCCCTGTCCTAATGTGGATGAATCTCCCCGTTCTCATCCCTATACTGAGGATGAATCTCCCTGTTCTCATCCCTGTACTGAGGATGAATCTCCCCGTTCTCATCCCTGTACTAAATGAGGATGAATCTCCCTGTTATCATCTCTATACTAACGAGGATGAATCTCCCCGTTCTCATCCCTGTACTAATGAGGATGAATCTCCCCGTTTCCATCCCTGTACTAATGAGGATGAATCTCCCCGTTCTCATCCCTGTACTAATGAGGATGAATCTCCCCGTTCTCATCCCTGTACTAATGAGGATGAATCTCCCCGTTCTCATCCCTGTACTAATGAGGATGAATCTCCCCGTTCTCATCCCTGTACTAATGAGGATGAATCTCCCCGTTCTCATCCATGTACTAATGAGGATGAATCTCCCTGTTCTCATCCCTGTACTAATTAGGATGAATCTCCCTGTTCTCATCCCTGTACTAATGAGGATGAATCTCCCCGTTATCATCTCTGTACTAATGAGGATGAATCTCCCCGTTCTCATCCCTGTACTAATGAGGATGAATCTCCCCGTTATCATCTCTGTACTAATGAGGATGAATCTCCCCGTTCTCATCCCTGTACTAATGAGGATGAATCTCCCCGTTCTCATCCCTGTACTAATGAGGATGAATCTCCCCGTTCTCATCCCTGTACTAATGAGGATGAATCTCCCCGTTCTCATCCCTGTACTAATGAGGATGAATCTCCCCGTTATCATCTCTGTACTAATGAGGATGAATCTCCCTGTTCTCATCTCTGTACTAATGAGGATGAATCTCCCTGTTCTCATCTCTGTACTAATGAGGATGAATCTCCCTGTTCTCTTTCTGATGGGGATGAATCTCCCTGTTCTCCTCCTGTCCTGATATAATTTACAAATAATGCATTAACCCCTTGGTTAGACTGACAGGGTAATGTTTCAACCCCTTGGTTAGACTCTGGCAAGGTAATGCATTAACCCCTTGGTTAGACTCTAACAGGGTAATGCATCAACCCCTTGGTTAGACTCGGACAGGGTAATGCATCAACCCCTTGGTTAGACTCTGACAGGGTAATGCATAAACCCCTTGGTTAGACTCTGACAGGGTAATGCATTAACCCCTTGGTAAGACTGACAGGGTAATGCATTAACCCCTTGTTAGACTCTGCCAGGATAATGCATTAACCCTCGGTACACTCTGAAAGGGTAATGCATTAACCCCTTGTTAGACTCGGACAGGGTAATGCATTAACCCCTTGGTTAGACTCCGACAGGGTAATGCATTAACCCCTTGGTTAGACTCCGACAAGGTAATGCATTAACCCCTTGGTTAGACTCTTGACATGGTAATGCATCAACCCCTTGGTTAGACTCTGACAGGATAATGCACTAACCCCTTGTTAGACTCTGATAGGATAATGCATTAACCCCTTGTTAGACTCTGACATGATAATGCATTAACCCCTTGTTAGACTCTGACAGGGTAATGCATTAACCCCTTGGTTAGACTCTGACAGTGTAATGCATTAACCCCTTGGTTAGACTCTGACAGGGTAATGCATCAACCCCTTGTTAGACTCTGACAGGGTAATGTGGATGCAGAGAAGTTAATGGAAGCTGACCATATGCATGTATGTAGTAGAGGGGCTGATTAACAGGAGCTGATATACCAGTGTATCAGTATATTGAATGAATCGATACCAGTATTCACTTAAAGGGATACTGCAAGATTTTGGCAATCAAGCCCTTTTCCTGCTCACCCAAAGTCAGATGAAGTCAAGGATACCATGTTATACCATGTCTCTCCGTGCAGTTTGAAGGAGGTTAAGGTAGTTTGTCGGTCCCGTTGTTTAACTAGCATTAAGCACAATGATTGGATTGTACATGTGTGAAACGTACTCCTCAGCCTGCAGTGTCACCACTTGCTCCAACAAACGGTTAACTTTTCGATGGTGACGACTGCTTTGAGGCTTCAGGAGGACTGTTATGTGTGCTAGCAAGGCAGAGGTCCTGGGTTCAAGGCTCGTGTGAGCTGAATCAGGAGGGAACTGTAGTCGCTAGGCAAGAGAAGTCCTTTATACCAGCATCTGGCTCTGGGTAAGTAGAAAAAGGGATTCATTGGCAAAATATCCCATTTCCCCTTTCCGTTAATTAGAAAACATTTGCACAGTTGGCATTTACATTTCTGACACGTTTACCAAACTAACTACTAATGCTAAAGGTAGGATGCAGTTTATCATGTTATCATCACCTACCATATCATTACCATACCATATCACCTACCATGTCATTACCTAAAGCATTCTGTCTGATGTCAGTTGCTTCTTCTCTCCTGCTTATATATGACAGTGACACACGATGATGATGTTTATGTCTAGATCAGAACCGTGTCAATACTCCTATCTATGGTCACATCACTGTCTCTCAATGGTTGCGTTTGAATGGCACCTGATTGCCTATTCACCTCATTCGGTACATAAGGCTCTACATTTTGATGGACAAAAAAGCAATGCAATGTATAGGGAACAGGATCCAATTTAAGATGCAACCATGTGATGTTTGAAATGAGCAGTTGGAAAAACAAATACTGCAATTCCCTTTCTCAGTTGTCCCTGTCCCTGGCCAACTACCAGGTATCTGGAGAGACAGGCCCTGTCCCTGGCCAACTACCAGGTATCTGGAGAGACAGGCCCTGTCCCTGGCCAACTACCAGGTATCTGGAGAGACAGGCCCTGTCCCTGGCCAACTACCAGGTATCTGCAGAGACAGGCCCTGTCCCTGGCCAACTACCAGGTATCTGCAGAGACAGGCCCTGTCTTCTCCTCAGCATACCACCCATGCTCTTCCCCATTCTCCAGCTAGGTAGAGAAATACAGATAGGTGCAGTGTAATGTGTTGTTTTACAGGGTCAGTCATAGTAGTGTGATAGGTGTTGTTTTACAGGGTTAGTCATAGTAGTGTGATAGGTGTTGTTTTACAGGGTCAGTCATAGTAGTGTGATAGGTGGTGTTTTACAGGGTCAGTCATAGTAGTATGATAGGTGTTGTTTTACAGGGTCAGTCATAGTAGTATGATAGGTGTTGTTTTACAGGGTCAATCATAGTAGTATGATAGGTGTTGTTTTACAGGGTCAGTCATAGTAGTATGATAGGTGTTGTTTTACAGGGTCAGTCATAGTAGTATGATAGGTGTTGTTTTACAGGGTCAGTCATAGTAGTATGATAGGTGTTGTTTTACAGGTCAGTCATAGTAGTATGATAGGTGTTGTTTAACAGGGTCAGTCATAGTAGTATGATAGGTGTTGTTTTACAGGGTCAGTCATAGTAGTATGATAGGTGGTGTTTTACAGGGTCAGTCATAGTAGTATGATAGGTGTTGTTTTACAGAGTCAGTCATAGTAGTATGATAGGTGTTGTTTTACAGAGTCAGTCATAGTAGTATGATAGGTGTTGTTTTACAGGGTCAGTCATAGTAGTATGATAGGTGTTGTTTAACAGGGTCAGTCATAGTAGTATGATAGGTGTTGTTTTACAGGGTCAGTCATAGTAGTATGATAGGTGTTGTTTTACAGGGTCAATCATAGTAGTATGTTATGTGTTGTTTTACAGGGTCAGTCATAGTAGTATGATAGGTGCTGTTTTACAGGGTCAGTCATAGTAGTATGATAGGTGTTGTTTTACACGGTCAGTCATAGTAGTGTGATAGGTGTTGTTTTATAGGGTCAGTCATAGTAGTGTGATCGGTGTTGTTTTACAGGGTCAGTCATAGTAGTATGATAGGTGTTGTTTTACAGGGTCAGTCATAGTAGTGTGATAGGTGTTGTTTTACAGGGTCAGTCATAGTAGTGGGATAGGTGGTGTTTTACAGGGTCAGTCATAGTAGTATGATAGGTGTTGTTTTACAGGGTCAGTCATAGTAGTATGATATGTGTTGTTTTACAGGGTCAGTCATAGTAGTATGATAGGTGTTGTTTTACAGGGTCAGTCATAGTAGTATGATAGGTGTTGTTTTAGAGGGTTAGTCATAGTAGTGTGATAGGTGTTGTTTTACAGGGTCAGTCATAGTAGTATGATAGGTGTTGTTTTACAAGGTCAGTCATAGCAGTATGATAGGTGTTGTTTTACAGGGTCAGTCATAGTAGTATGATAGGTGTTGTTTTACAGGGTCAGTCATAGTAGTATGATAGGTGTTGTTTTACAAGGTCAGTCATAGTAGTATGATAGGTGTTGTTTTACAGGGTCAGTCATAGTAGTATGATAGGTGTTGTTTTACAGGGTCAGTCATAGTAGTATGATAGGTGTTGTTTTACAGGGTCAGTCATAGTAGTATGATAGGTGTTGTTTTACAGGGTCAGTCATAGTAGTATGATAGGTGCAGTGTAATGTGTTGTTTTACAGGGTCAGCCAGTGTAGTACGGCGCCCCTGGAGGGTGGAGAGGGAGAGTAGAGGGGAGTGGGAGAGTAGAGGGGAGTGGGGAGAGTGGAGTGGGAGAGTGGAGAGGGGAGTGGGAGAGTGGAGAGGGAGAGTGGAGAGGGAGAGTGGAGAGGGGAGAGTGGAGAGGGGGAGAGGGAGAGTAGAGAGGGAGAGTAGAGAGTGGAGAGGGAGAGTGGAGAGGGGAGAGTAGAGAGTAGAGAGGGAGAGAGAGAGTGGAGAGAGAGAGAGTGGAGAGAGAGTGGAGAGAGAAGAGGGGGAGAGAGTGAAGAGGGAGAGTGGAGATGGGAGAGGGAGAGTAGAGGGGAGAGAGGGAGAGGGGAGAGTAGAGAGGGAGAGGGGAGAGTAGAGAGGGAGAGAGAGAGGGAGAGTGGAGAGGGGAGGAGAGGGGGGGGAGAGTGGAGAGGGAGAGTGGAGAGGGAGAGTATAGAGGGAGAGGGAGAGTGGAGAGGGGGAGTAGAGTGGAGAGGCAGAGTAGAGAGGCAGAGTAGAGAGGCAGAGTAGAGAGGGAGAGTGGAGAGGGAGAGTGGAGAGGGAGAGTGGAGAGTGGAGAATGGAGAGGGAGAGGGAGAGGGAGAGTAGAGAGGGAGAGGGGAGAGTGGAGAGGGAGAGGGAGAGAGAGTGGAGAGTGAAGAGGAGAGTGGAGAGGGGAGAGTAGAGAGGGAGAGGGGAGAGTAGAGAGGGAGAGTAGAGAGGGAGAGTGGAGAGTGGAGAGAGGGAGAGGGGAGAGTAGAGAGGGAGAGTAGAGAGGGAGAGTGGAGAGTGGAGAGAGAGAGTGGAGAGGGGAGAGTGGAGAGAGAGAGTGGAGAGGGAGAGGGGAGAGTAGAGAGGGAGATTGGAGAGGGAGAGTAGCGAGGGAGAGGGGAGAGTAGAGAGGGAGAGTGGAGAGGGAGAGTAGAGAGGGGAGAGTAGAGAGAGAGGGAGAGGGGAGAGTGGAGAGGGAGATTGGAGAGGGAGATTGAGAGAGAGAGTGGAGAGGGAGAGGGGAGGGAGGGAGGGGAGAGTAGAGAGGGAGAGTGGAGAGGGAGATTGGAGAGGGAGAGTGGAGAGGGAGAGTGGAGAGGGAGAGGGGAGGGAGAGTGGAGAGTAGAGAGGGAGAGTGGAGAGGGAGAGTAGAGAGGGAGAGTGGAGAGGGGGAGTGGAGAGGGGGAGGGGAGAGAGGGGAGAGGGGAGAGGGAGAGGGGAGAGGGAGAGAGGGAGAGAGGGAGAGGGAGAGAGGGAGAGGGAGAGAGGGGAGAGTAGAGAGGGGAGAGTAGAGAGGGAGAGTGGAGAGGCGAGAGTAGAGGGGGAGAGGGGAGAGGGAGAGTAGAGAGGGAGAGTGGAGAGTAGAGAGGGAGAGTGGAGAGGGAGATTGGAGAGGGAGAGTGGGGAGGGAGAGTGGAGAGTGGAGAGGGAGAGTAGAGAGGGAGAGTAGAGAGAGAGAGTGGAAAGTGGAGAGTAGAGTAGAGAGGGAGAGTAGATAGGGAGAGTAGATAGAGAGAGTAGGGAGGGAGAGTAGGGAGGGAGAGTAGAGAGGGAGGAGAGTAGAGAGGGAGAGTAGAGAGGGAGAGTAGAGAGGGAGATTAGAGAGGGAGAGTAGCTAGGGAGAGTAGAGAGGGAGAGGTGAGAAGCGAGGGAGAGTAGATAGGGAGAGTAGAGAGGGAGAGTAGATAAGGAGAGTAGAGAGGGAGAGTAGAGAGGGAGAGTAGATGTGGAGAGTTGAGGGGGAGAGTAGCTAGGGAGAGTAGAGAGGGAGAGTAGGGAGGGAGAGTAGATATGGAGAGTAGAGAGGGAGAGGTGAGAAGCGAGAGGCGCTAGCAGTGACAACAACCTATAGACACACTCCTCTGTCTGCTTCATGGAATGCCATTTTAATCAGGTTCCATGCTAAGTAGATGTCTGTAGACCTTGAATGATTCTCCTGTCTTGCCTTTGGCGTTTCTCATTTCAAGAGAGAGAGGGAGAAGATGTTTGAGAGAGAGAGGGAGAAGACGAGTATCTATTTAAGCCTGTATGAGACCAGTACAGGTTGTTACAAGCATTTCTCAGGTGTCAAGTACAGAGAGGTCGGACTTAGATTTTTAATTAGTTAGCACACACAGACACAGCAACACACACTCACACGGAAACACACACTCACACGGAAACACACACACACACGGAAACACACACACACACGGAAACACACACGGAAACACACACAGACACAGAAACACACACACACGGAAACACACACAGACACAGAAACACACACACTCACACGGAAACACACACACACACACACGGAAACAGACACAGACACAGAAACACACACAGACGGAAACACACACAGACACAGAAACACACACAGACACAGAAACACACACTCACACAGAAACACACACTAACTTGATATTGTTTTTGAATCCCTCTCTACTTGTCACACAGATACTGTAATCACACACACTAACTTGTTGTTGTTGACTCTCTGCCTGTCACACAGATACTGTAATCACACACACTAACTTGTTGTTGTTGACTCTCTACTTGTCACACAGCAGTCCTCCACGGTGGACCTGATGATCAGAAGCATCCTGCTGAAGCATGCTGGGAAATACGGCTGCCGGGCTCAGACCAGCGCCGACACGGTGTTGGCTGAGGCTGAAGTCCTCGTTAGAGGTGAGCTCCTTATCTCTGGCCTCAACTACAGGTCTATGATAAAATGTGTCCTAAATTACACCCTATTCACTATACACTGAGTGAACAAAACATTAGGAATGTTTTCCATGACAGACAGACCAGGTGAAAGTTATGATCTCTTATTGATGTCACTTGTTAAATCCACTTTAATCAGTGTAGCTGAAGAGGAGGATGACTGGTTAAATAAGGATATTTAGGCCTTGAGACAACTGAGACATGGATTGTGTCTGTGTGTCGTTCAGAGGGTGAACGGACAAGACATGTCGTTTCATCTTCTAATGGTTGAGGTGGGAAATGGACTGATGGCACCCTATTCCCTATTTAGTGTGTTACTTTTTAACAGAGCCCTATGAGCCCTGGTCAAAAGTAGTGCACTATTAGGGTGTCGTTTGGGATGCAACCTAGATCTGTGGTTAGGGGACACCTTCAACCCTCCTCCTGATATTATCACTCAACCCTTCACTGGTTGCCCCCTTGCTACAACACCCACGGAGGGCTGTGATACGGATCACTGGTTGCCCCCTTGCTATGAAGGGCTGTGATACGGATCACTGATTGCCCCCTTGCTATGGAGGGCTGTGATACAGATCACTGGTTGCCCCCTTGCTATGGAGGGCTGTGATACAGATCACTGGTTGCCCCCTTGCTATGGAGGGCTGTGATACGGATCACTGGTTGTCCCACTGCTATGGAGGGCTGTGATACGGATCACTGGTTGCCCCTTGCTATGGAGGGCTGTGATACAATCACTAGTTGCCCCCTTGCTATGGAGGGCTGTGATACAGATCACTGGTTGCCCCCTTGCTATGGAGGGCTGTGATACAGATCACTGGTTGCCCCCTTGCTATGGAGGGCTGTGAAACAGATCACTGGTTGCCCCTTTGCTATGGAGGGCTGTGATACAGATCACTGGTTGCCCCCTTGCTATGGAGGGCTGTGATATGGATCACTGGTTGCCCCCTTGCTATGGAGGGCTGTGATTCGGATCACTGGTTGCCCCCTTGCTATGGAGGGCTGTGATACGGATCACTAGTTGCCCCCTTGCTATGGAGGGCTGTGATACAGATCACTGGTTGCCCCCTTTGCTATGGAGGGCTGTGATACAGATCACTGTTTTCCCCCTTGCTATGGAGGGCTGTGATACGGATCACTGGTTGCCCCCTTGCTATGGAGGGCTGTGATAAGGATCACTGGTTGCCCCCTTGCTATGGAGGGCTGTGATACAGATCACTGGTTGCCCTTGCTATGGAGGGCTGTGATACAGATCACTGGTTGCCCCCTTGCTATGGAGGGCTGTGATACGGATCACTGGTTGCCCCCTTGCTATGGAGGGCTGTGATTTGGATCAGTGGTTGCCCCCTTGCTATGGAGGGTTGTGATACAGATCACTGGTTGCCCCCTTGCTACAACACCCACGGAGGGCTGTGATACAGATCACTGGTTGCCCCCTTGCTATGGAGGGCTGTGATTCGGATCACTGGTTGCCCCCTCGCTGTGGAGGCCTGTGATACAGATCACTGGTTGCCCCCTTGCTATGGAGGGCTGTGATTCAGATCACTGGTTGCCCCCTTGCTATGGAGGGCTGTGATTCGGATCACTGGTTGCCCCCTTGCTATGGAGGGCTGTGATACGGATCACTGGTTGCCCCCTTGCTATGGAGGGCTGTGATTCGGATCACTGGTTGCCCCCTTAATATGGAGGCCTGTGATACGGATCACTGGTTTCCACGCTATGGAGGGCTGTGATACAGATCACTGGTTGCCCCTTGCTATGGAGGGCTGTGATACAGATCACTGGTTGCCCCCTTGCTATGGAGGACTGTGATACAGATCACTGGTTGCCCCCTTGCTATGGAGGGCTGTGATACAGATCACTGGTTGCCCCTTGCTATGGAGGGCTGTGATACAGATCACTGGTTGCCCCCTTGCTATGGAGGGCTGTGATACAGATCACTGGTTGCCCCCTTGCTATGGAGGGCTGTGATACAGATCACTGGTTGCCCCCTTGCTATGGAGGGCTGTGATACAGATCACTGGTTGCCCCCTTGCTATGGAGGGCTGTGATACAGATCACTGGTTGCCCCCTTGCTATGGAGGGCTGTGATACGGATCACTGGTTGCCCCTTGCTACAACACGCACGGAGGGCTGTGATACAGATCACTGGTTGCCCCCTTGCTATGGAGGGCTGTGATACGGATCACTGGTTGCCCCCTTGCTATGGAGGGCTGTGATACAGATCACTGTTTGCCACCTTGCTATGGAGGGCTGTGATACGGATCACTGGTTGCCCCCTTGCTATGGAGGGCTCTGATACAGATCACTGGTTGCCCCCTTGCTATGGAGGGCTGTGATACAGATCACTGGTTGCCCCCTTGCTATGGAGGGCTGTGATATGGATCACTGGTTTCCCCCTTGCTATGGAGGGCTGTGATACAGATCACTGGTTGCCCCCTTGCTATGGAGGGCTGTGATACGGATCACTGGTTGCCCCTTGCTACAACACGCACAGAGGGCTGAGATACAGATCACTGGTTGCCCCCTTGCTATGGAGGGCTGTGATACGGATCACTGGTTGCCCCCTTGCTATGGAGGGCTGTGATACAGATCACTGTTTGCCACCTTGCTATGGAGGGCTGTGATACCGATCACTGTTTGCCCCCTTGCTATGGAGGGCTGTGATTTGGATCACTGGTTGCCCCCTTGCTATGGAGGGCTGTGATACAGATCACTGGTTGCCCCCTTGCTATGGAGGGCTGTGATACAGATCACTGGTTGCCCCCTTACTATGGAGGGCTGTGATACCGATCACTGGTTGCCCCCTTGCTATGGAGGGCTGTGATACAAATCACTGGTTGCCCCCTTGCTATGGAGGGCTGTGATTTGGATCACTGGTTGCCCCTTGCGATGGAGGGCTGTGATACAGATCACTGGTTGCCCCCTTGCTATGGAGGGCTGTGATACAGATCACTGGTTGCCCCCTTGCGATGGAGGGCTGTGATACGGATCACTGGTTGCCCCCTTGCGATGGAGGGCTGTGATACGGATCACTGGTTGCCCCCTTGCGATGGAGGGCTGTGATACAGATCACTGGTTGCCCCCTTACTATGGAGGGCTGTGATACGGATCACTGGTTGCCCCCTTGCTATGGAGGGCTGTGATACAAATCACTGGTTGCCCCCTTGCTATGGAGGGCTGTGATTTGGATCACTGGTTGCCACCTTGCGATGGAGGGCTGTGATACAGATCACTGGTTGCCCCCTTGCTATGGAGGGCTGTGATACAGATCACTGGTTGCCCCCTTGCGATGGAGGGCTGTGATACGGATCACTGGTTGCCCCCTTGCCTGTGATACGGATCACTGGTTGCCCCTTGCTATGGAGGGCTGTGATACAGATCACTGGTTGCCCCCTTGCGATGGAGGGCTGTGATACGGATCACTGGTTGCCACCTTGCGATGGAGGGCTGTGATTTGGATCACTGGTTGCCACCTTGCTATGGAGGGCTGTGATACAGATCACTGGTTGCCCCTTGCGATGGAGGGCTGTGATACAGATCACTGGTTGCCCCCTTGCTATGGAGGGCTGTGATACAGATCACTGGTTGCCCCTTGCTATGGAGGGCTGTGATACAGATCACTGGTTGCCCCCTTGCTATGGAGGGCTGTGATACGGATCACTGGTTGCCCCCTTGCTGATGGAGGGCTGTGATACGGATCACTGGTTGCCCCTTGCTATGGAGGGCTGTGATACGGATCACTGGTTGCCCTTGCTATGGAGGGCTGTGATACAGATCACTGGTTGCCCCTTGCTATGGAGGGCTGTGATACAGATCACTGGTTGCCCCTTGCTATGGAGGGCTGTGATACGGATCACTGGTTGCCCCTTGCGATGGAGGGCTGTGATACGGATCACTGGTTGCCCCCTTGCTATGGAGGGCTGTGATACGGATCACTGGTTGCCCCTTGCGATGGAGGGCTGTGATACAGATCACTGGTTGCCCCTTGCTACAACATGGAGGGCTGTGATACAGATCACTGGTTCACTGGGAGGGCTGCCGGATCACTGGCTGCACCTTGCTACAACACCTATGGAGGGCTGTGATACGGATCACTGGTTGCACCTTGCTACAACACCCATGGAGGGCTGTGATACAGATCACTGGTTGCCACCTTGCGATGGAGGGCTGTGATACAGATCACTGGTTGCCACCTTGCTATGGAGGGCTGTGATACAGATCACTGGTTGCCCCTTGCTACAACACCCTTGGAGGGCTGTCGGCTTTGAGCTCTAGACAGGGCATTGGCATGACGCTGAAAATCCCCTTTCATATTGAAGGATGAGGATGAGGAGGGATGGAGGAGGTGTGTGTGTGTGTGTGTGTGTGTGTGTGTGTGTGTGTGTGTGGTCGGTGGGGGGGGGTCATGGTATTGGATGATGAGATGGGTTGTACTGCCTGAGCTACTCTAAATCCAGAATCTGAATCCTCGATGATATATTCTCCACCATTCAATCTACTTATTAAACCCACCACGACACACACGGCTCTCCTCTCAATAGACTTCAGAATCACACCGGCTGGTTCTCATGGCGACACAGAATGCATATTAATATCCCTCCTCGGAATGCAAATGTACCTTTTAAACCGACCCTTTAATGGTCCCTTCTGTGGAACACTCAACCTTTTGGTTTTCATTGGACAGCACCAGCTGTTCTCACAGGTCCTCCTGTTCTCTCCTTCACTCTGTCTGTGGGTGGATCGTGGGTTGGTCCTGTAACAGAAAGGTTGCTGGTTTAAATCCTCAAGCCGACTAGGTGAAAAATAGGTTGATGTGCTCTTGAGCAAGACACCTAACCTGTTTGCTCCTGTAAATTGCTCTGGATGAGAGTGTCTGCTAAATGACAAGTGATGACAAGTGAAGCTGTGCATCATTGATCAAGCTGTTTTCATTTTGGGATTGAATCTGTGTGTCCGAATTAACAATTTATTCCCCTAAGTACACTGCTTTAGGACAGAACCCTCTCTCTCTTTCTCTTTCTCTCTCTCTCTCTCTCTCTCTCTCTCTCTGTCTCTCTGTCTTCCCCTCTCTCTGTCTTCCCCTCACACTCCCCCTCTCTCTCTCTTCTCCTCTCTCTCTCTTCCCCTCTCCCTCTCTTCCACTCACTCACTCTCTCTCTCTCTCTCTCTCTCTCTCTCCCCTCTCTTTCTTCCCATCTCTCTCTTCCCCTCACTCAATCACTCTCTCTCTCTCTCTCTCTCTCTCTCTCTCTCCCCCTCTCTCTCTTTCCCCTCTCTCTCTTCCCCTCTCTCTCTTCCCCTCTCTCTCTCTTCCCCTCACTCACTCACTCACTCACTCACTCACTCACTCACTCACTCACTCACTCACTCACTCACTCACTCACTCTCTCTCTCTCTCTCTCTTCCCCACTCTCTCTCTTCCCCTCACTCACTCTCTCTCTCTCTCTCTCTCTGTCTCTGTCTCTGTCTCTCTTTGTCTCTCTAAATCTCCCTCTAGGCCCCCCAGGACCCCCTGGTGTGGTGATAGTAGAGGAGATCAAGGACACTACAGCCACCCTGTCTTGGAGTGGAGGGGTGGACAACCACAGCCCCATCAGCAGCTACAATCTCCAGGCCCGGAGCCCCTTCTCCCTGGGCTGGCAGACCCTCAGAACAGGTATGGCTGCTGTCCTGTTTGTTTTACGCCAGAGATGTTAAGTTGCATAGAGGATCTATTGCCTCCAACTGTAGATTCAGGGTGACCCTGACTGGAGACTAGCTGCAGATTCAGGGTGGCCCTGACTGGAGACTAGCTGCAGACTGAGGGTGAATCCTGAATCTACAGCTAGTCTCCAGGCAGGGCCACCCTGAATCTACAGCTAGTCTCCAGTCAGGGCCACCCTTAATCTACAGCTAGTCTCCAGGCAGGGCCACCCTGAATCTACAGCTAGTCTCCAGGCAGGGCCACCCTTAATCTACAGCTAGTCTCCAGGCAGGGCCACCCTGAATCTACAGCTAGTCTCCAGGCAGGGCCACCCTGAATCTACAGCTAGTCTCCAGGCAGGGCCACCCTGAATCTACAGCTAGTCTCCAGACAGGGCCACCCTGAATCTACAGCTAGTCTCCAGTCAGGGCCACCCTGAATCTACAGCTAGTCTCCAGTCAGGGCCACCCTGAATCTACAGCTAGTCTCCAGTCAGGGCCACCCTGAATCTACAGCTAGTCTCCAGGCAGGGCCACCCTGAATCTACAGCTAGTCTCCAGGCAGGGCCACCCTGAATCTACAGCTAGTCTCCAGGCAGGGCCACCCTGAATCTACAGCTAGTCTCCAGGCAGGGCCACCCTGAATCTACAGCTAGTCTCCAGGCAGGGCCACCCTGAATCTACAGCTAGTCTCCAGGCAGGGCCACCCTGAATCTACAGCTAGTCTCCAGACAGGGCCACCCTGAATCTACAGCTAGTCTCCAGTCAGGGCCACCCTGAATCTACAGCTAGTCTCGAGTCAGGGCCACCCTGAATCTACAGCTAGTCTCCAGTCAGGGCCACCCTGAATCTACAGCTAGTCTCCAGGCAGGGCCACCCTGAATCTACAGCTAGTCTCCAGGCAGGGCCACCCTGAATCTACAGCTAGTCCCCAGGCAGGGCCACCCTGAATCTACAGCTAGTCTTGAATCTACAGCTAGTCTCCAGGCAGGGCCACCCTGAATCTACAGCTAGTCTCCAGGCAGGGCCACCCTGAATCTACAGCTAGTCTCCAGTCAGGGCCACCCTGAATCTACAGCTAGTCTCCAGTCAGGGCCACCCTGAATCTACAGCTAGTCTCCAGTCAGGGCCACCCTGAATCTACAGCTAGTCTCAGGCAGGGCCACCCTGAATCTACAGCTAGTCTCCAGGCAGGGCCAACCTGAATCTACAGCTAGTCTCCAGTCAGGGCCACCCTGAATCTACAGCTAGTCTCCAGGCAGGGCCACCCTGAATCTACAGCTAGTCTCCAGACAGGGCCACCCTGAATCTACAGCTAGTCTCCAGGCAGGGCCACCCTGAATCTACAGCTAGTCTCCAGGCAGGGCCACCCTGAATCTACAGCTAGTCTCCAGTCAGGGCCACCCTGAATCTACAGCTAGTCTCCAGTCAGGGCCACCCTGAATCTACAGCTAGTCTCCAGGCAGGGCCACCCTGAATCTACAGCTAGTCTCCAGTCAGGGCCACCCTGAATCTACAGCTAGTCTCCAGGCAGGGCCACCCTGAATCTACAGCTAGTCTCCAGGCAGGGCCACCCTGAATCTACAGCTAGTCTCCAGGCAGGGCCACCCTGAATCTACAGCTAGTCTCCCAGGCAGGGCCACCCTGAATCTACAGCTAGTCTCCAGGCAGGGCCACCCTGAATCTACAGCTAGTCTCAGGCAGGGCCACCCTGAATCTACAGCTAGTCTCCAGTCAGGGCCACCCTGAATCTACAGCTAGTCTCCAGTCAGGGCCACCCTGAATCTACAGCTAGTCTCCAGGCAGGGCCACCCTGAATCTACAGCTAGTCTCCAGTCAGGGCCACCCTGAATCTACAGCTAGTCTCCAGTCAGGGCCACCCTGAATCTACAGCTAGTCTCAGGCAGGGCCACCCTGAATCTACAGCTAGTCTCCCAGGGCCACCCCTGAATCTACAGCTAGTCTCCAGGCAGGGCCACCCTGAATCTACAGCTAGTCTCCAGGGGGCCACCCTGAATCTACAGCTAGTCTCCAGGCAGGGCCACCCTGAATCTACAGCTAGTCTCCAGTCAGGGCCACCCTGAATCTACAGCTAGTCTCCAGGCAGGGCCACCCTGAATCTACAGCTAGTCTCCAGTCAGGGCCACCCTGAATCTACAGCTAGTCTCCAGGCAGGGCCACCCTGAATCTACAGCTAGTCTCCAGTCAGGGCCACCCTGAATCTACAGCTAGTCTCAGGCAGGGCCACCCTGAATCTACAGCTAGTCTCCAGGGCCACCCTGAATCTACAGCTAGTCTCAGGCAGGGCCACCCTGAATCTACAGCTAGTCTCCAGGCAGGGCCACCCTGAATCTACAGCTAGTCTCCAGGCAGGGCCACCCTGAATCTACAGCTAGTCTCCAGGCAGGGCCACCCTGAATCTACAGCTAGTCTCCAGTCAGGGCCACCCTGAATCTACAGCTAGTCTCCAGTCAGGGCCACCCTGAATCTACAGCTAGTCTCAGGCAGGGCCACCCTGAATCTACAGCTAGTCTCCAGTCAGGGCCACCCTGAATCTACAGCTAGTCTCCAGTCAGGGCCACCCTGAATCTACAGCTAGTCTCCAGGCAGGGCCACCCTGAATCTACAGCTAGTCTCCAGGCAGGGCCACCCTGAATCTACAGCTAGTCTCAGGCAGGGCCACCCTGAATCTACAGCTAGTCTCCAGGCAGGGCCACCCTGAATCTACAGCTAGTCTCCAGGCAGGGCCACCCTGAATCTACAGCTAGTCTCCAGGCAGGGCCACCCTGAATCTACAGCTAGTCTCAGGCAGGGCCACCCTGAATCTACAGCTAGTCTCAGGCAGGGCCACCCTGAATCTACAGCTAGTCTCCAGGCAGGGCCACCCTGAATCTACAGCTAGTCTCAGGCAGGGCCACCCTGAATCTACAGCTAGTCTCCAGGCAGGGCCACCCTGAATCTACAGCTAGTCTCCAGGCAGGGCCACCCTGAATCTACAGCTAGTCTCCAGGCAGGGCCACCCTGAATCTACAGCTAGTCTCCAGGCAGGGCCACCCTGAATCTAGTTGAACTGTTATTTATTCATTCTAACTCTTATGTTCTGTTTAAAACTTGGCTGTTGTTCAACAGAACTTAATAAAAAAGTATGTTCAGCTCAAAATGAAATGTCAGTGGTTTAAATTACACTCAGAATTATGTCAAAAGGTTAACAGAAAATGAACCTGTATCTTTTAAGGTCAAAGCTAATTCCTGAGGTGGCAGTGAGAAAACCACAGGATTTTTACTGAGCTTTTACCATTTAAATGGCTTCATTTCCCCGTATCTTGACAGTAATACCCATCTATAATGATCTGTTAATGTCAGAGGAAGACTGCCGACTCAGTAGGTGTAATCTGTTCCACTGCTGCTGTGTGCGTACAGAGGATACGAATAATAGAAAAGTTTAGAGCTCCATAATGAATCATGTCCATAGATGTAGAATGATTCACAATGGTTGTCGCCCAAATGGCACCCTATTCCCTACATAGTGCACTACTTTAGACTAGAGCCCTATAGCACCCTATTCTCTACGTAGTGCACTACTTTAGACTAGAGCCCTATAGCACCCTATTCCCTACATAGTGCACTACTTTAGACTAGAGCCCTATTGCACCCTATTCTCTACGTAGTGCACTACTTTAGACTAGAGCCCTATAGCACCCTATTCTCTACGTAGTGCACTACTTTAGACTAGAGCCCTATAGCACCCTATTCCCTACGTAGTGCACTACTTTAGACTAGAGCCCTATAGCACCCTATTCCCTACGTAGTGCACAACTTTAGACTAGAGCCCTATAGCACCCTATTCCCTACGTAGTGCACTACTTTAGACTAGAGCCCTATAGCACCCTATTTGAAGGGAAGACAATTAGTCCCAGTGATGCATGTGGAAAGTGGTGAACTTGTTAAGATTAGCACACAGGGAAAGAGAGCTTTAAGCTAGCTGTAGGGTTGAATTACACACGGAACCCTATTCCCTAATATACTGCACAACGTTTGACCAGACCCTTAGGGTTCTGGTTTTAAAGCAGTGTACTTTATGGGTGATAGGATGCCATTTGGGACACACTGTACTTCTTCCTTCAAACAGAGTTAACAGCATGTGTTTGAAGAGCAGTCAGCTTGACAGAGTGCCCTGGTGTTAATGATAAGAACACAGAGACAGTAGTTCTGGGCAGTGATCTGAAGACATGGGGAATGGGAGACTTAATAAGATATATTAAGCTAGATGCCCTCAATCTCACACAAATGATCAAGGAACCAACCAGGTACAACCCTAAATCCGTAACCATGGGCACCCTCTTGGATATCATCCTGAACAACCAATCCTGACCTCATCCCATCAGTAGAGGATGCCTGGTTGCTCTTTAAAAGTGTTTTCCTCACCATCTTAAATAAGCATGCCCCATTTAAAAAAATGTAGAACTAAGGAATCTGTCCTTGGCTCAATCCAGACTTGACTGCCCTTAACCAGCACAAAAACATCCTGTGGCATTCTGCATTAGCATCAAATTGCCCCCGCGATATGCAACTGTTCAGGGAAGTCAGGAACCAATATACTCAGTCAGTTAGGAAAGCTTAGGCTAGCTTTTTCAAACAGAAATGTGCACCCTGTAGCACTAATTCCAAAAAGCATTGGGACACTGTAAAGTCCATGGAGAATAAGAGCACCTCCTCCCAGCTGCCCACTGCACTGAGGATAGGAAACATTTCTCCACCGATAAATCTACAATAATCGCTCATTTCAATAAGCATTTTTCTACGGCTGGCTATGCTTTCCACCTGGCTACCTCTACCCTGGCCAACATCTCAGCAACCCCTGCAGCAACTTGCCCAAGCACCCCCCTGCTTCTCCTTCACCCAAATCCAGACAACTGATGTTCTGAAAGAGCTACAAAATCTGGATCCCTACATATCAGCTTGGCTAGACAATCTGGACCCTCTCTTTCTAAAATTATCCACTAAAATTGTTTCAACCCCTATTACCAGTCTGTTCAACTTCTCTTTAGTATCGTCTGAGATCCCCAAGGATTGGAATGCAAACAAACAGATCACCAACTATTTCGAATCCCACCATACCTTCTCCACCATGCAATCTGGTTTCCGAGCTGGTCACGGGTGCAGCTCAGCCACGCTCAAGGTCCTAAGCGATATCATAACTACCATCGATAAAAGACAGTACTGTGCAGCCATCTTCATCGACCTGGCCAAGGCTTTCGACTCTGTCAATCACCGCATTCTTATTGGCAGACTCAATAGCCTTGACTTCTCAAATGACTGCCTCGTCTGGTTCACCAACTACTTCTCAGATTGAGTTCAGTGTGTCAAATCGGAGTTCCCGTTTCAGACCTCTGGCAGTCTCTATGGGGTGCCACAGGGTTCAATTCTCGGGCCGATTATTTTCTCTGTATATAGTAATGATGTCAGCAGGGTAGCCTGGTGGTTAGAGCGTTGGACTAGTAACCGGAAGGTTGCAAGTTCAAACCCCCGAGCTGACAAGGTACAAATCTGTCATTCTGCCCCTGAACAGGCCGTCATTGAAAATAAGAATTTGTTCTTAACTGACTTGCCTAGTTAGATAAAGGTAAAATAAATAAAAATGTCGCTCTTGCTGCTGGTGATTCTCTGATCCATCTCTACGCAGATGACACCATTCTGCATACATCTGGCCCTTCTTTGGACACTGTCGTAACAAGCTTCAATGCCATACAACACTCCTTCCGTTGCCACCAACTGCTTTTAAGTGCATGCTCTTCAACCGATTGCTACCCGCACCCTCCCGCCGAATGAGTATCACTACTCTGGACTGTTCTGACTTAGAATATGTGGAGAACTACAAATACCTAGGTGTCTGGTTAGACTGTAAACTCTCCTTCCAGACTCACATTAAGCATCTCCAATCCAAAATTAAATCTAGAATTGGCTTCCTATTTCGCAACAAAGCCTCCTTCACTCATGCTGCCAAACATACCCTTGTAAAACTGACTATCCTACCGATCCTTGACTTCGGCGATGTAATTTACAAAATAGCCTCCAACACTCTACTCAGCAAACTGGATGTAGTCTATCACAGTTTCATCCATTTTGTCACCAAAGCCCCATATACTACCCACCACTGCAACCTGTATGCTCTCGTTGGCTGGCCCTCACTACATATTCGTCGCCAAACCCACTGACTCCAGGTCATCTGTACGTCTATGCTAGGTAAAGCCCCGCCTTATCTCAGCTCAGTGGTCACCATAGCAACACCCACCCGTAGCACGCGCTCCAGCAGGTATATTTCACTGGTCATCCCCAATGCCAACACTTCCTTTGGCTGCCTTTCCTTCCACTTCTCTGCTGCCAAAGACTGGAACAAATTGCAAAAATGTTTTTAAATCTAATTTTACTGCTTGTGTCAGTTACTTGATGTTGAATAGAGTTGTATGTACATGTAGGTAGAGTTATTAAAGTGACATAGATGACAACAGAGAGTAGCAGTGGTGTGACGAGGGGGTGGGGGGGTACTGCAAATAGTCTGGGTAGCCATTTGACTAGATGTTCAGGAGTCTTATGGCTTGGGGGTCGAAGCTGTTTAGAAGCCTATTGGACCTAGACTTGGTGCTCTGGTACCACTTGCCATGCTGTAGCAGAGAGAACAGTCTATGACTTGGGTGGCTGGAGTCTTTTCCAATTTTTAGGGCCTTCCTCTGACATCGCCTGGTATAGAGGTTCTGGATGGCAGGAAGCTTGGCTGTATGTACTGGCCGTTCGCACTACCCTCTGTAGTGCCTTGCGGTCGGAGGCCGAGCATACCAGGCAGTGATGTAACCAGTCAGGATGCTCTCGATGGTGCTGCTGTGGAACCTTTTGAGGATCTGAGGACCCATGCCAAATATTTTCAGTTTCCTGAGGGGGAATAGACAAAGCTCGTACTTTTTGGAGAAATGTCCTCTGGTCTGTTGAAACAAATAAAAGGGGGAGGCTTGCAAGCCGAATAACACCATCCCAACCGTGAAGCATGGGGGCGGCAGCATCATGTTGTGGGGGTGCTTTGCTTCAGGAGGGACTGGGACACTTTGCAAAATAGATGGCATCATGAGGGAAGAAAATTATGTGGATATATTGAAGCAACATCTCAAGACATCAGTCAGGAATTTAAAGCTTGATGCAAATGGATTTTCCAAATGGACAATGACCCCAAGCACACTTCCAAAGTTGTGGCAAAATGGCTTAAGGACAACACATTCAAGGTATTGGAGTGGCCATCACAAAACCCTGACTTCAATCCTGTAGAAAATGTGTGGGCAGAACTGAAAAAGCGTGTGCAAGCAAGAAGGCCTACAAACCTGACTCAGTTACACCAGCTCTGTCAGGAGAAATGGGCCAAAATTCACCCAACTTGTTGTGGGAAGCTTGTGGAAGGCTAACTGAAACATTTGACCCAAGTTAAACTATTTAAAGGAAATGCTACCAAATACTAATTGAGTGAATGTAAACTTCTGACCCACTGGGAATGTGATGAAAGCAATAAAAGCTGAAATAAATCATTCTCTCTACTATTATTCTGACATTTCACATTCTTAAAATAAAGTGGTAAATCCTAAATAAATCCTACCTGACCTAAAACAGTGAATTTTTGCTAGGATTAAATATCAGGAATTGTGAACAACTGAGTTTAAATGTATTTGTCTAAGGTGTATGTAAACTGTATCTGTATATCTATTCTGTATATCTATATCTATTCTGTATATCTATATCTATATCTATTCTCTATATATCTATATCTATTCTGTATATCTATATCTATTCTGTATTTCTATATCTATATATATTCTGTATATCTATATCTATTCTGTATATGTATATCTATTCTCTATATCTATATCTATTCTCTATATCTATATCTATATCTATTCTGTATATCTATATCTATTCTGTATTTCTATATCTATTCTCTATATCTATATCTATTCTGTATATCTATATCTATTCTGTATTTCTATATATATATATATTATCTATATCTATTCTGTATATGTATATCTATTCTGTATATGTATATCTATTCTGTATATGTATATCTATTCTGTATATGTATATCTATTCTGTATATGTATATGTATATCTATTCTGTATATGTATATCTATTCTGTATATCTATATCTATTCTGTATATGTATATCTATTCTGTATATCTATATCTATTCTGTATTTCTATATCTATATCTATTTTGTATATCTATATCTATTCTGTATATGTATATCTATTCTGTATATGTATATCTATTCTGTATATCTATATCTATTCTGTATATGTATATCTATATCTATTCTGTATATATATCTATTCTGTGTATATATATATATATATATATATATATATATATATATATATATATATCTCTATATCTATATCTCCCCTCTCCCTCTGTCCTCTCCAGACCCAGAGCCAGTGACAGGGGACATGGAGTCAGCCATGGCTGTGGAGCTCAACCCCTGGGTGGACTATGAGTTCAGGGTGGTGGCCAGTAATGCTATCGGGACAGGAGACCCCAGTGCCCCATCCAGAGGGGTCCGGACTAAAGAAGCAGGTAACTCCTCAGTCTGTGTGTCCGTGTGTGTGTGTTTCCTACTTACCAAAGAAGAAGTTAACTCCCACTAAAACAACCTTCTTTAAAAAAAAAATGTTACCTTTATTTAACCAGGCAAGTTAAGAACAAATTCTTATTTTCAATGACGGCCTAGGAACAGTGGGTTAACTGCCTGTTCAGGGGTAGAACGACAGATTTGTACCTTGTCGGCTCAGGGGTTTGAACTTGCAACCTTCCGGTTACTAGTCCAGCGCTCTAACCACTAGGCTACCCTTACTCTAAACGGTATCCTAATGATCCCCTTAAAGAAGGCTACATCCATATTGACAACAATATAGAATATAGACTACATGACTACACTACATACAATTCATTCCAAAACCATGGGCATTAATATGGAGCTGGTCCCACTTTTGCTGCTATAACAGCCTCCTTTCCACTAGATGTTGCAACATTGCTGAGGGGACTTCCATTCAGCCACAAGAGCATTTTAGTGAGGTCGGGCACTGATGTTGGGCGATTAGGCCTGGCTCGCAGTCAGCTTTCCAATTCATCCCAAATGTGTTCGATGGGGTTGAGTTCAGGGCTCTGTGCAGGCCAGTCAAGTTCTTCCACACTGATCTGGACAAACCATTTCTGTATGGACCTCGCCTTGTGCCCTGGGGGCATTGTCATGTGGAAACAGGAAAAGGACTTCCCCAAGCTGTTGCACAAAGTTGGAAGCACAGAATTGTCTAGAAGGTCATTGCATTGCTTGCTGTTTTGGGTTTTAGGCTGGGTTTCTGTATAGCATGTTGTGACATCGGCTGATATAAAAAGGGATTTTTAAATACATTTAATTTATTGCTGTCGTGTGAAGATTTCCCTTCACTGGAACTAAGGGGCCTATCCCGAACCATGAAAAACAGCCCCAGACATTATTCTTCCTCCACCAAACTTTACAGTTGGCCCTATGCATGAAACCCAGATTCATCCGTCGGACTGTCAGTTTATGAAGTGTGGTTCATCACTCCAGAGAACGCGTTTCCACTGCTCCAATGGCGGCGAGCTTTACACCACTCCAGCCGATAGTTGGCATTGCACATGCTGATCGTAGGCTTGTGTGCTAAAGCTTGAACATGGAAACCCATTTCATGAAGCTCCGAGAAACAGTTATTGTGCTGACTTTGCTTCCAGAGGCAGTTTGGAACTCGGTAGGGAGTGTTACAACCGAGGACAGACGCTTTTTACGGTATGCGCTTCGGCACTCTGCGGTCCCGTTCTGTAGCCTACCACTTCGTGGCAGAGCCGTTGTTGCTCCAAGACATTTCCACTTCACAATAACAGCACTTACAGTTGCATGGGGGGCAGCTCTAGCAGGGCGAAATTTGACTAACTAACATGTTGGAAAGGTGGCGTTGAAAGTCAATTTGACTTGTTTGAAACGTTGACAGTCACTCAGCACTTCAGTACGGGCCATTCTAGTGACAATATTTGTCTATGGCATGGCTGTGTGCTTGGTTTGATACACCTGTCAGCAATGGGTGTGCCTGAAAAAGCCAAATCTACTCATTTGAAATGGTGATCACATACTGCTGTATATTGTGAAGGGGTGTCCTCATACTGCTGTATATATAGTATATGAAGAGGTGTCCTCATACTGCTGTATATATAGTATATGAAGAGGTGTCCTCATTTTATTTATTTTTTATTTTACCTTTATTTAACCAGGTAGGCTAGTTGAGAACAAGTTCTCATTTGCAACTGCGACCTGACCAAGATAAAGCATAGCAGTGTGAACAGACAACACAGAGTTACACATGGAATAAACAATTAACAAGTCAATAACACAGTAGAAAAAAGGAGAGTCTATATACATTGTGTGCAAATGGCATGAGGAGGTAGGCGAATAATTACAATTTTACAGATTAACACTGGAGTGATAAATGATCAGATGGTCATGTACAGGTAGAGATATTGGTGTGCAAAAGAGCAGAAAAGTAAATAAATATAAACAGTATGGGGATGAGGTAGGTAAAAAAAAAAAAAAATGCTGTATTTATAGTATATGAAGGGGTGTCCTCATACTGCTGTATATATAGTATATGAAGGGGTGTCCTCATACTGCTGTGTATATAGTATATGAAGGGGTGTCCTCATACTGCTGTATATATAGTATATGAAGGGGTGTCCTCATACTGCTGTATATATAGTATATGAAGGGGTGTCCTCATACTGCTGTATATATAGTGGATGAAGGGGTGTCCTCATACTGCTGTATATATAGTGTATGTTGAAGGGGTGTCTACATACTGCTGTGTATATAGTATATTTTGATGTGGTGTCCACATACTGCTGTATATATAGTATATTTTGAAGGAATGTCTACATACTGCTGTATATACAGTGGGGCAAAAAAGTATTTAGTCAGCCACCAATTGTGCAAGTTCTCCCACTTAACAAGATTAGAGAGGCCTGTAATTTTCATCATAGGTACACTTCAACTATGACAGAAAAAATAAGAAAAAAAAATCCAGAAAATCACATTGTAGGATTTTTAATGAATTTATTTGCAAATTATGGTGGAAAATAAGTATTTGGTCACCTACAAACAAGCAAGATTTCTGGCTCTCACAGACCTGTAACTTCTTCTTTAAGAGGCTCCTCTGTCCTCCACTCGTTACCTGTATTAATGGCACCTGTTTGAACAAACAAAAACATACTTAGACAAAAACAGAGCAAGTGTGATGTCATTCATGTTTGTTTGCATTGTGGAAATGCGGAAATGTTTGTGGAAATGTTTGCAAATTTTGTTTTGTTTTTGTCTAACCTCCCATATAGTTATTTATGGTTTTGTTGTGTGTGTCAAACGGTACTCAAGCATCGATGATCATGTCACCAGAATAAGACCCTCGATATTTATTGTAACAGAGCATTAAGATCCCAGTGAACTTTCACCACCCTGTGAAGTTCTTCATAACTTATTTCATGTGTAGCTTAATCAACTGCATGGTTTCCCGTGTCGTAGTAGGAGGACCACACACCATGTCATCGCGTGACTCCAAGTTTACTTTGCTTTGATGGTTATTATATTCATATTTGCTCATAAAGGCGTTTACACCACTATTTCTCGCATAATTAATATATGTGTTATTGTTCTGTCCTGCAGTCCCCTCGGTGGTCCCAGCTAACGTCAGCGGAGGGAACGGCCGCAGGCATGAACTGGTCATCTCCTGGGAGGTAAAGGCCTGTTTTACCTCATAGTCTTAAACCACCCTGTCCAACATTAACCACACTCCACAACAACACTGTCCTAGCAAACACATTTCAGCAAGCCATGACACCCACCATCTCAAATTGTTCTGAAATCATTTCTGTAGTTAGAAACAGATAAGCATTCCTGCAACATTATTTTATTGAAATATAATTTGATCTCTGAGATTAAGCTAATTGATTGCACCCAAATTGGCCATTTTAATTTAGTTCATATAATATCCAATACATAAAGTACCCAACATCTGACAGTAAAATGTTGTCTAACAATGAGTAAGATGTGGAATCCAAAGCCACCGACGGAACCCACACCGCACACCTAAAAAAATAAAAACTGGAGCTGCACCATCTAGTGGTCAGAACATGGTAATAACAGAATGTAGGATGGGACATACAGTATACAGTTGATGTCGGAAGTTCATATACACTTAGGTTGGAGTCATTAAAACTCGTTTTTCCACCACTCCACACATTTCTTTTTAACAAACTATGGTTTTGGCAAGTCGGTTAGGACATCTACTTTGTGCATGACACAAGTCATTTTTCCAACCGTTGTTTTCAGACAGATTAGTTCGTTTATAATTCATTATATCACAATTCCAGTGGGTCAGAAGTTCACATACACTAAATTGACTGTGCCTTTAAACAGCTTGGAAAATTCCAGAAAATGATGTAATGGCTTTAGAAGCTTCTGTTAGGCTAATTGACATCATTTGAGTCATTTAGAGGTATACCTGTGGATGTATTTCAAGGCCTACCTTCAAACGCAGTGCCTCTTTGCTTGACATCATGGGAAAATCAAAAGAAATCAGCCAAGACCCCAGAAAAAAATTGTAGACCTCCACAAGTCTGGTTCTTCCTTGGAAGCAATTTCCAAACGCCTGAAGGTACCACGTTCATCTGTACAAACAATAGTACGCAAGTATAAACACCATGGGACACAGAGGTCATACCGCTCAGGAAGGAGACGCGCTCTGTCTCCTAGAGATGAACGTACTTTGGTGCGAAAAGTGGAAATCAATCCCAGAACAACAGCAAAGAACCTTGTGTAGATGCTGGAGGAGACCAGTATAAAAGTATCTATATCCACAGTAAAACAAGTCCTATATCGACGTAACCTGAAAGGCCTCTCAGCAAGGAAGAAGCCACTGCTCCAAAACCACCATAAAAAAGCCAGACTACGGTTTGCAACTTCACATGGGGACAAAAATCGTACTTTTTGGAGAAATGTCCTCTGGTCTGATGAAACAATTAAAAGGGGAGGCTTGCAAGCTGAATAACACCATTCTAACCGTGAAGCATGGGGTCGGCAGCATCATGTTGTGGGGGTGCTTTGCTGCAGGAGGGACTGGGGCACTTTACAAAATAGATGGCATCATGAGGGAAGAAAATGATGTGGATATATTGATGCAACATCTCAAGACATTTAAAGCTCGGTTGCAAATGGGTCACAAATGGGTCTTTCAATGGACAATGACCCCAAACACACTTCCAAAGCTGTAGCAAAATGGTTAAGGACAACAAAGTCAAGGTATTGGAGTGGACATCACAAAGCCCTGACTTCAAGCCTATAGAAAATGTGTGGGCAGAACTGAAAAAGCGTGTGCGAGCAAGAAGGCCTACAAACCTGACTCAGTTACACCAGCACTGTCAGGAGAAATGGGCCAACATTTACCCAACTTATTGTGGGAAGCTTGTCGAAGGCTACCCGAAACGTTTGACCCAAGTTAAACAATTTAATTGAGTGTATGTAAACTTCTTACCCACTGGGAATGTGATGAAAGCAATAAAAAGATTAAATACATCATTCTCTTTACTAATATTCTGACATTTCACATTCTTAAAATAAAGTGCTGATCCTAACTGATCTAAGACAGGGAATTTCTACTAGGATTAAATATCAAAAATTGTGAACAACTGAGTTTAAATATATTTTGCTTAGGTGTATGTTATCTTCCGACTTCAACTGTACCTAACAACTTCAATGACTCATTTCTCTGAAGGGAAAAACCATTTCACAGAGAATACAGGATGAAGAAACAATACTCCAAGAAGCACCTCCGTACTGTTAGACCTGTTAGAGAACTGGTACTTTGTATTCGTTGTTGGGGTCCGTGGAAGGCTTTCTACCCTTTCTTTGGATTCCTATTTCATTGTTAGAAAACAGTTTGATTCAAATTAGATGCTAGGTTCTATTTTTTTTTTAAATATTCTATGAATTCCTATAAAATGGATATGCAAACAGTTAGCTCATTTGTAAAAAAAAATATTTAACCTTTATTTAACTAGTCAGTTAAGAATAAATTCTTATTTACAATGACGGCCTACCAAAAGGCAAAAGGCCTCCTGTGGGTACAGGGGCTGAGATTAAACATAAATTAAATATAGGACAAAACACACATCACAACAAGAAACACAACACTACATAAAGAGAGACCTAAGACAACAACACAGCATGGCAGCAACACAACATGGCAACAACTTGGTAGCAACACAACATGGCAGCAGCACAACATGGTAGCAACACAACATTGTACAAACATTATTGTGTACAGACAACAGCACAAAGGGCAAGAAGGTAGAGACAACATTATATCACGCAAAGCAGCCACAACTGTCATTAAGAGTCCATAATTGAGTCTTTGAATGAACAAATTGAGATAAAACGGTCCAGTTTGAGTGTTCGTTGCAGCTCGTTCCAGTCGCTACCTGAAGCGAACTGAAAAGAGGAGCAACCCAGGGATGTGTGTGCTTTGGGGACCTTTAACAGAATGTGACTGGCAGAACGGGGGTTGTATGTTGGGGATGGGGGCTGCAAATAGATATCTCAGGTAGGGGGGAGTGAGGCCTAAGAGGGTTTTATAAATAAGCATAAACCAGTGAGTCTTGCGACGGATATACAGAGATGACCAGTTTACAGAACATTATTAAGTGCAGTGATGTGTCCTATAAGGAGCACTGGTGGCAAATCTGATGGCCGAATGGTGAAGAGCATCTAGCCGCTCGAGAGCATCCTTACCTGCCGGTCTATAAATTACATCTCCATAATCTAGCATGGGTAGGATGGTCATCTGAATCAGGGTTAGTTTGGCAGCTGGGGTGAAAGAGGAGTGATTACGATAGAGGAAACCAAGTCTAGATTTAACTTTAGCCTGCAGCTTTGATATGTGCTGAGAGAAGGACAGTGTACCGTCCTGGCATACTCCCAAGTACTTGTATTAGGTAACTACCTCAACCTCTGAACCCTCAGAGGTAGTAAGCACACCTGTGGGGAGAGGGGCATTCTTCTTACCACACCACATGACCTTCGTTTTGGAGGTGTTCAGACCAAGGTTAAGGGCAGAGAAAGCTTGTTGGACACTAAGAAAGATTTGAGGTAGAACATTTAACACAACATTCGGGAAGGGGCCATCTGAGTATACAGTAAGTCTGTATCATCTTCATTTACAGGGGCTTGCGAAAGTTTTCACCCCCATGACATTTTTCCTATGTTGTTGCCTTACAACCTGGAATTGAAATTGATTTTTGGGGGGTTGTATCATGTGATTTACACAACATGCCACTTTGAAGATGCTAAATATTTGTTATTGTCAAATAAACAAGAAATAAGACAACAAAAAAACAACTTGAGCACTCAGAACTATTCACCCCCCCCAAAGTCAATACTTTGTAGAGCCACCCCTTTTCAGCCATTACAGTTGCAAGTGTCTTGTGGGGTATGTCTCTATAAGCTTGGCACATCTAGTCACTGGGATTTTTTGCCCTTTCTTCAAGGCAAAACTGCTCCAGCTCCTTCAAGTTGGATGGGTTCCGCTGGTGTACAGCAATCTTTAAGTCATAGCACAGATTCTCAATTGGCTTGAGGTCTGGGCTTTGACTAGGCCAGTCCAAGACATTTAAATGTTTCCGCTTAAACCACTCAAGTTTTGCTTTTGCAGTATGCTTAGGGTCATTGTCCTGCTGGAAGGTGAACCTCCGTCCCAGTCTCAAAACTCTGGAAGACTGAAATGGGTTTCCATCAAGAATGTCCCTGTATTTAGCGACATCCATCATCCCTTCAATTCTGACCAGTTTCCCAGTCCCTGTCAATGAAAAACAGGTGATGTCCTCAGGGTGATGAGAGGTGTTGGTTTTGTGCCAGACATAGCATTTTCCTTGATGGTCAAAAATATCAGTTTTATTGAACTAATGGGACTTCTGAAGGTAATTGGTTGCACCAGATCTTATTTAGTGGTTTCATGGCAAAGGGGGTGAACAGATATGCATGCACCACTTTTATTTATTTTAAAAAAAAATTAAAAAGCTATTTTTTTTGTTATGCTTCACCAATTTTGACATTTTTGTCCATTACATGAAATCAATTTAAATTACAGGTTGTAATGCAACAAAATAGGAAAAACGCCAAGGGGGTGAATACTTTCGCAATCCACTGTAAGGCGATTATCTCTATCACCCCATGTGCCTGATTGAGAGATGAGATAAGTGTGTACAACTCACCTAAATCATGAATTCATGTTAACAGGGGGTATAAATGTAAGTTAAGTGCACAGGTCTCAAGTCCAAATACGGCTCTAAGTGACAAGAAAGCAAACATACATACCTACATCTTGAAGCTACTGATACCTACATCCTAAAGCTACTGATGCCTACATCCTAAAGCTACTGATACCTATATCCTAGATACCCACAATCTGAAGCTACTGGTACCCACAGTCTGAAGCTACTGGTACCCACAGTCTGAAGCTACTGGTACCCACATTCTGAAGCTACTGGTACCCGCATCCTGAAGCTACTGGTACCCGCATTCTGCTACTGGTACATCCTGAAGCTACTGGTACCCGCATCCTGATATCCTAAGATGGTACCCATCCTGAAGCTACTGGTAAGCTACTGGTACCCGCATTCTGAAGCTACTGGTACCCACATCTGAAGCTACTGGTACCCACATTCTGAAGCTACTGGTACCCACTGGTATTCTGAAGCTACTGGTACCCACATTCTGAAGCTACTGGTACCCGCATCCTGAAGCTACTGGTACCCGCATCCTGAAGCTACTGGTACCCACATCCTGAAGTTACTGGTACCCACATTCTGAAGTTACTGGTACCCACATCCTGAAGCTACTGGTACCCGCATCCTGAAGCTACTGGTACCCACATGAAGCTACTGGTACCCGCATCCTGAAGCTACTGGTACCCGCATCCTGAAGCTACTGGTACCCACATTCTGAAGCTCCTGACTGGTACCCACATTCTGAAGCTACTGGTACCCGCATCCTGAAGTTACTGGTACCCGCATCCTGAAGCTACTGGTACCCGCATTCTGAAGCTACTGGTACCCACATTCTGAAGCTACTGGTACCCACATTCTGAAGCTACTGGTACCCGCATCCTGAAGCTACTGGTACCCGCATTCTGAAGCTACTGGTACCCACATTCTGAAGCTACTGGTACCCGCATCCTGAAGCTACTGGTACCCGCATCCTGAAGCTACTGGTACCCACATCCTGAAGTTACTGGTACCCACATTCTGAAGTTACTGGTACCCACATCCTGAAGCTACTGGTACCCGCATCCTGAAGCTACTGGTACCCACATTCTGAAGCTACTGGTACCCGCATCCTGAAGTTACTGGTACCCGCATCCTGAAGCTACTGGTACCCACATTCTGAAGTTACTGGTACCCACATCCTGAAGCTACTGGTACCCACATTCTGAAGCTACTGGTACCCGCATCCTGAAGCTACTGGTACCCGCATCCTGAAGCTACTGGTACCCGCATTCTGAAGCTACTGGTACCCACATTCTGAAGCTACTGGTACCCGCATCCTGAAGCTACTGGTACCCGCATCCTGAAGCTACTGGTACCCACATCCTGAAGTTACTGGTACCCACATTCTGAAGTACTGGTACCCACATCCTGAAGCTACTGGTACCCGCATCCTGAAGCTACTGGTACCCACATTCTGAAACTACTGGTACCCGCATCCTGAAGTTACTGGTACCCGCATCCTGAAGCTACTGGTACCCACATTCTGAAGTTACTGGTACCCACATCCTGAAGTTACTGGTACCCACATTCTGAAGTTACTGGTACCCACATCCTGAAGCTACTGGTACCCGCATCCTGAAGCTACTGGTACCCACATTCTGAAGCTACTGGTACCCGCATCCTGAAGTTACTGGTACCCGCATCCTGAAGCTACTGGTACTGGTACCCGCATCCTGAAGCTACTGGTACCCAAGCATTCTCCTGAAGTTACTGGTACCCGCATCCTGAAGCTACTGGTACCTGAAGCTACTGGTACCCACATTCTGAAGCTACTGGTACCCACATTCTGAAGCTACTGGTACCCGCATCCTGAAGCTACTGGTACCCGCATTCTGAAGCTACTGGTACCCACATTCTGAAGCTACTGGTACCCGCATCCTGAAGCTACTGGTACCCGCATCCTGAAGCTACTGGTACCCACATCCTGAAGTTACTGGTACCCACATTCTGAAGTTACTGGTACCCACATCCTGAAGCTACTGGTACCCGCATCCTGAAGCTACTGGTACCCACATTCTGAAGCTACTGGTACCCGCATCCTGAAGTTACTGGTACCCGCATCCTGGCTACTGGTACCCACATTCTGAAGTTACTGGTACCCACATCCTGAAGCTACTGGTACCCACATTCTGAAGCTACTGGTACCCGCATCCTGAAGCTACTGGTACCCGCATCCTGAAGCTACTGGTACCCGCATTCTGAAGCTACTGGTACCCACATTCTGAAGCTACTGGTACCCGCATCCTGAAGCTACTGGTACCCGCATCCTGAAGCTACTGGTACCCACATCCTGAAGTTACTGGTACCCACATTCTGAAGTTACTGGTACCCACATCCTGAAGCTACTGGTACCCGCATCCTGAAGCTACTGGTACCCACATTCTGAAGCTACTGGTACCCGCATCCTGAAGTTACTGGTACCCGCATCCTGAAGCTACTGGTACCCACATTCTGAAGTTACTGGTACCCACATCCTGAAGCTACTGGTACCCACATTCTGAAGCTACTGGTACCCGCATCCTGAAGTTACTGGTACCCGCATCCTGAAGCTACTGGTACCCACATTCTGAAGTTACTGGTACCCGCATCCTGAAGTTACTGGTACCCGCATCCTGAAGCTACTGGTACCCACATTCTGAAGTTACTGGTACCCACATCCTGAAGCTACTGGTACCCGCATCCTGAAGCTACTGGTACCCACATTCTGAAGTTACTGGTACCCGCATCCTGAAGCTACTGGTACTCACATCTTGAAGGCTGACTTTTTACTCTACTCTGAAGTCTATTGAGACATTGAAAAAAAGTGGTTTGATAAGAGTATGATTTGCCTCAGTGTCCCAACGCGGTTGTCAGCGGCATTCTCTCAGAACCACCATATCTCTAAATTACAGTTTTGGCTCTGGCTGCTCCCAGATGAATTTACACTGTCAAACTTCAGTCCAGAAACCCCAGTGTGATGGAGAGGACTGGAGACTGATAATCATGTAAAGGGCTCTGTGTGTCATTCATTAGGTACCTCTCACCGTTGCTGGGGAATTCTTGTCAGATATTTCAACTTCATTAAGTGTAGTTGATGGACGATGCGTGTTGGTTCCTAAGCATGTCAGGAATGAGTGTGTCTAAGGAGTGTATGTACCTCCTACACATGTGATCTTATGTAATGTGTGGTTAATGAGCATTCGTTTATAGTCAGTCCCACTCATTATGAATGAGGCTTCTTGCTCCAGGGAAGATATCCTGTAATGACACTGTATTGGAGAACATGGTGATCTGATATCCCCAAGGACACAGCAACATACAGTACCTAAGAATAACCTCACAACAGATTGCATATGAATGTCAATCCAACATAATATATGCTTCTGCCATACTGTATGGCTTAATGGCATATGAATGTCAATCCAACATAATATATGCTTCTGCCATACTGTATGGCTTAATGGCATATGAAAACAGTTGCTACGGTATATCCTCCTTTTACTATGTTAAATGCTTTGGAAAAGCATTGATTAGATTCATCTATGGTTCAATGTACAGTTGTTTTTCCCCTCGTTGTTTACAAAGTAATGGTCAGTAGGGATTTGGATAATACATTAGTCCATTTGGGGTTGATATTCAGCTGTTATTTAGTGAAAAGTGATATGGTAGTATTTAGTACCATCTCAGAACAGACTATGTCCTATCAAGTGGTAGTTAGTGATGTTTCTGAGGACTTGTAGTTAGTGATGTTTCTGAGGACTTGTAGTTAGTGATGTTTCTGAGGACTTGTAGTTAGTGATGTTTCTGAGGACTTGTAGTTAGTGATGTTTCTGAGGACTTGTAGTTAGTGATGTTTCTGAGGACTTGTAGTTAGTGATGTTTCTGAGGACTTGTAGTTAGTGATGTTTCTGAGGACTTGTAGTTAGTGATGTTTCTGAGGACTTGTAGTTAGTGATGTTTCTGAGGACTTGTAGTTAGTGATGTTTCTGAGGACTTGTAGTTAGTGATGTTTCTGAGGACTTGTTACGACAACATTTGGAAGCTGTTAGATGTTTGTCGACATCTGTTTGACTGTATTGTTGTTTGCAGACTGTGTTTTTGTTTGATTTTAGTTAGTGTGTGGTGCCTGTGTTTTTGTTTGATTTTAGTTAGTGTGTGGTGCCTGTGTTTTTGTTTGATTTTAGTTAGTGTGTGTGGTGCCTGTGTTTTTGTTCGTTTTTAGTTAGTGTGTGTTGTGCCTGTGTTTTTGTTTGTTTTTAGTTAGTGTGTGGTGCCTGTGTTTTTGTTCGTTTTTAGTTAGTGTGTGGTGCCTGTGTTTTTGTTTGATTTTAGTTAGTGTGTGGTGCCTGTGTTTTTGTTCGTTTTTAGTTAGTGTGTGGTGCCTGTGTTTTTGTTTGATTTTAGTTAGTGTGTGGTGCCTGTGTTTTTGTTTGTTTTTAGTTAGTGTGTGGTGCCTGTGTTTTTGTTTGTTTTTAGTTAGTGTGTGTGGTGCCTGTGTTTTTGTTTGATTTTAGTTAGTGTGTGGTGCCTGTGTTTTTGTTCGTTTTTAGTTAGTGTGTGTGGTGCCTGTGTTTTTGTTTGATTTTAGTTAGTGTGTGTGGTGCCTGTGTTTTGTTCGTTTTTAGTTAGTGTGTGTGGTGCCTGTGTGCCTGTGTTTTTGTTTGATTTTAGTTAGTGTGTGTGGTGCCTGTGTTTTTGTTCGTTTTTAGTTAGTGTGTGTTGTGCCTGTGTTTTTGTTTGATTTTAGTTAGTGTGTGGTGCCTGTGTTTTTGTTCGTTTTTAGTTAGTGTGTGTTGTGCCTGTGTGCCTGTGTTTTTGTTTGATTTTAGTTAGTGTGTGGTGCCTGTGTTTTTGTTTGATTTTAGTTAGTGTGTGGTGCCTGTGTTTTTGTTTGATTTTAGTTAGTGTGTGGTGCCTGTGTTTTTGTTCGTTTTTAGTTAGTGTGTGTGGTGCCTGTGTGCCTGTGTTTTTGTTTGATTTTAGTTAGTGTGTGTGGTGCCTGTGTTTTTGTTCGTTTTTAGTTAGTGTGTGTTGTGCCTGTGTGCCTGTGTTTTTGTTTGATTTTAGTTAGTGTGTGGTGCCTGTGTTTTTGTTTGATTTTAGTTAGTGTGTGGTGCCTGTGTTTTTGTTTGATTTTAGTTAGTGTGTGGTGCCTGTGTTTTTGTTCGTTTTTAGTTAGTGTGTGTGGTGCCTGTGTGCCTGTGTTTTTGTTTGATTTTAGTTAGTGTGGTGCCTGTGTGCCTGTGTTTTTGTTAGTTTTTAGTTGGTGTGTGTGGTGCCTGTGTTTTTGTTTGTTTTTAGTTAGTGTGTGTTGTGCCTGTGTTTTTGTTTGTTTTTAGTTAGTGTGTGTTGTGCCTGTGTTTTTGTTTGTTTTTAGTTAGTGTGTGTTGTGCCTGTGTTTTTGTTTGTTTTTAGTTAGTGTGTGTTGTGCCTGTGTTTTTGTTTGTTTTTAGTTAGTGTGTGTTGTGCCTGTGTTTTATGTCTTATCTGCAGCGGAATGAATGATTATGAGGTCGTCGTCTCCATAGAGAGGAGTAATGATTATTAACTTTCTCTATCCAATCCCCCATAAAGCCATGCAGGGATGTTTAGGAACATCTGCTTTCCCTTCATCAATCTCCCTCCATGTTACCGCTATATTAGGGTGGAATGTTTGTCAGCCGAGAGAGCACCTTTGGCTCTATCTGAAGAGTAGTGGGGATAGAGATAGGCTGCGTCTGAAATGGAACCCTATTCACTATATAGTGGTCTACTTTTGACGAAGTCATTTTTAAAAGTAGTGCACTATATAGGAATTAGTGTGCCATTTGGGACACAGATTTGTGATTGTGTGAGGAAATGAGGCATTGTCAAGTGAACAAAGCTGTAGGACATGAAATGAGGGCAGTTGAAGGTAAGTGTGGAGTGAGGGAACAGATGTTGTCAGTGATGGCTATTCTTATGAAGTACATTATGCAGGTCTATGAAGTGCATTATACAGGTCTATGAAGTACATTATGAAGTACATTATACAGGTCTATGAAGTACATTATGCAGGTCTATGAAGTACATTATGCAGGTCTATGAAGTACATTATGCAGGTCTATGAAGTACATTATACAGGTCTATGAAGTACATTATGAAGTACATTATACAGGTCTATGAAGTACATTATGATGAAGTACGATGATTATGATTATGATTATGATAAATTATGAAGGACATTATACAGTTCCATGAAGTACGTTATGAAGTACATTATACAGTTCTATGAAGTACATTATGAAGTACATTATACAGGTCTATGAAGTTCATTATGCAGGTCTATGAAGTACGTTATGATGAAGTACGATGATTATGATTATGATTATGATAAATTATGAAGGACATTATACAGTTCCATGAAGTACGTTATGAAGTACATTATACAGGTCTATGAAGTACATTATGAAGTACATTATACAGGTCTATGAAGTACATTATGATGAAGTACGATGATTATGATACATTATGAAGGACATTATACAGGTCTATGAAGTTCATTATGCAGGTCTATGAAGTACGTTATGATGAAGTACGATGATTATGATTATGATTATGATACATTATGAAGGACATTATACAGTTCCATGAAGTACGTTATGAAGTACATTATACAGTTCTATGAAGTACATTATGAAGTACATTATACAGGTCTATGAAGTTCATTATACAGGTCTATGAAGTACGTTATGCAGGTCTATGAAGTTCATTATGCAGGTCTATGAAGTACATTATGAAGTACATTATGCAGATCTATGAAGTATATGATGCAGGTCTATGAAGTACATTATACAGGTCTATGAAGTACATTATGAAGTACATTATACAGGTCTATGAAGTACATTATGCAGGTCTATGAAGTACATTATGCAGGTCTATGAAGTACATTATGCAGGTCTATGAAGTTCATTATACAGGTCTATGTAGTACATTATACAGGTCTATGAAGTACATTATGAAGTACATTATACAGGTCTATGAAGTACATTATGCAGGTCTATCAAGTACATTATGAAGTACATTATACAGGTCTATGAAGTACATTATGAAGTACATTATACAGGTCTATGAAGTACATTATGCAGGTCTATCAAGTACATTATGAAGTACATTATACAGGTCTATGAAGTTCATTATACAGGTCTATGTAGTACATTATACAGGTCTATGAAGTACATTATGAAGTACATTATACAGGTCTATGAAGTACATTATGCAGGTCTATCAAGTACATTATGAAGTACATTATACAGGTCTAGGAAGTACATTATGAAGTACATTATACAGGTCTATGAAGTACATTATGCAGGTCTATCAAGTACATTATGAAGTACATTATACAGGTCTATGAAGTTCATTATACAGGTCTATGAAGTTCATTATGTAGGTCTATGAAGTACGTTATGCAGGTCTATGAAGTACATTATACAGGTCTATGAAGTATATAATGAAGTACATTATACAGGTCTATGAAGTACATTATACAGGTCTATGAAGTACATTATGAAGTACATTATACAGGTCTATGAAGTACATTATGAAGTACATTATACAGGTCTATGAAGTACATTATGCAGGTCTATCAAGTACATTATGAAGTACATTATACAGGTCTATGAAGTTCATTATACAGGTCTATGTAGTACATTATACAGGTCTAGGAAGTACATTATGAAGTACATTATACAGGTCTATGAAGTACATTATGCAGGTCTATCAAGTACATTATGAAGTACATTATACAGGTCTATGAAGTTCATTATACAGGTCTATGAAGTTCATTATGTAGGTCTATGAAGTACGTTATGCAGGTCTATGAAGTTCATTATGCAGGTCTATGAAGTGTATAATGAAGTACATTGTACATTATGCAGGTCTATCAAGTACATTATGAAGTACATTATACAGGTCTATGAAGTACATTATGATGTACATTATACAGGTCTATGAAGTACATTATGTAGGTCTATGAAGTACATTATACAGGTATATGAAGTTCATTATGTAGGTCTATGAAGTACATTATACAGGTCTATGAAGTACATTATACAGGTCTATGAAGTACATTATGATGTACATTATACATGTCTATGAAGTACATTATGTAGGTCTATGAAGTACATTATACAGGTCTATGACGTACATTATACAGGTATATGAAGTTCATTATGAACTACATTATACAGGTCTATGAAGTACATTATACAGGTCTATGAAGTTCATTATACAGGTCTATGAAGTACATTATGCAGGTCTATGAAGTACATTATGCAGGTCTATGAAGTACATTATACAGGTCTATGAAGTATATAATGAAGTACATTATACAGGTCTATGAAGTACATTATGCAGGTCTATCAAGTACATTATGAAGTACATTATACAGGTCTATGAAGTACATTATACAGGTCTATGAAGTTCATTATGAACTACATTATACAGGTCTATGAAGTACATTATACAGGTCTATGAAGTACATTATACAGGTCTATGAAGTACATTATACAGGTCTATGAAGTACATTATGAAGTACATTATACAGGTCTATGAAGTACAGCTGTCTCTAACTGTCTCTAACCACGTTTCCATTCATAGTTGTTTTTAATACATCAAATCCTTTATAATGCAAGAAATGGCAGTGGAAACGTGCAAATATTGATAATCGGATTCAGAAAACTTGAATATCCCCGAAGAGGCAATTCATCTAGCAGCAGTCATAAAGCATTTCGCATCTAAAAATGTACAAAAAATAGCAGAGGATATTTACAAACTAATAGGCAGGGTAAGTGCTGTTTCACAGTGCAAGTGCTAATGCCAAGCAAAATTGATTCACTGTTTAATGAATTTTCACACCAGAAAAGTGAGGCAAGCGAGTGAAAAGAAAAATGTCATAATAATAATAATTAAGTGGTTAAGGATTAACAGTACTTTACCACATTGTCCTAGACACTTCTGCAGGTTCTAGACCTAATGTGAGCTTCAAGAATTATATGATTCCATGATTAAACCTACACTATTTTTCTTTAAAATGTAACAACATTGTTATAACCATGATAAATTAAATAATGGGAAGTATAATGTAGAATCGTCTGGAAATGGCAATGACGGCCAATGTTCTGTGGTCAGAGGCAATAGCACAATCACCTGCTGCTTCTTACTGTTGAACAGCACGGCCTGTTTCGTCCTGTTATTCGTTGTTTATTCTGGTCTCTAGGATGTTTGTTTATTTATAAGATCTATTGGAGCCCTCGTAATGAACTGCTTTCCTTCTTGCTTACACACTGGGTACATTGGCCGGACATTTTGGAATTGTTGTTTGAGCCTCACAACCTCCCACCCCCTCACAACATCCCACCTCCCACCCCCCCCCTCACAACATCCCACCCCCCACCCCCTCACAACATCCCACCCCCTCACAACCTCCCACCCCCTCACAACCTCCCACCCCCTTCACAACCTCCCACCCCCTCACAACCTCCCACCCCCCTCACAACCTCCACGATGGACTCGCACATCTGGGAATGACACTGTGATTGCTGAGTAATAACATTGAAAGCAACTATCTGCTTGTGTTATGGATTGTCTTCTTGGAAAAGCTCTGAACCACATGTAATAATGTGTTGGACTGCTTTCTGTTCTTCTTTAGACAGCTTGATTTTGGCATACGAACACCTCGGTTTCTCTGATTCAACACAGTTGATGGGCGCTCTGACCTTTGCACTGACAATGGCAGCACTCCTCTTTACATTTTCTATTTTTGGTTTCCGAGAAGGACTATCCTTTTCAGTGGTGTCCAAGATGTACAAATCATCACGTGTCTGGTACTCACATCTGTCTGCTGTCAATGTTGGATCAGGCACAAACCTGAAGGATTCATTAAGCAGTACCAGCATGGAGGATTCATTAAGCAGTACCAGCATGGAGGATTCATTAAGCAGTACCAGAATGGAGGATTCATTAAGCAGTACCAGCATGGAGGATTCATTAAGCAGTACCAGAATGGAGGATTCATTAAGCAGTACCAGAATGGAGGATTCATTAAGCAGTACCAGCATGGAGGATTCATTAAGCAGTACCAGCATGGAGGATTCATTAAGCAGTACCAGCATGGAGGATTCATTAAGCAGTACCAGCATGGAGGATTCATTAAGCAGTACCAGCATGGAGGATTCATTAAGCAGTACCAGCATGGAGGCTTCATTAATCAGTACCAGAATGGAGGATTCATTAAGCAGTACCAGCATGGAGGATTCATTAATCAGTACCAGAATGGAGGATTCATTAAGCAGTACCAGCATGAAGGATTCATTAAGCAGTACCAGCATGGAGGATTCATTAAGCAGTACCAGCAGGGCATGGAGAATTCATTAAGCAGTACCAGCATGGAGGATTCATTAAGCAGTACCAGCATGGCATGGAGGATTCATTAAGCAGTACCAGCATGGCATGGAGGATTCATTAAGCAGTACCAGCATAAAGGATTCATTGAGCAGTACCAGCATGAAGGATTCATTAAGCAGTACCAGCATGGAGGATTCATTAAGCAGTACCAGCATGGCATGGAGGATTCATTAAGCAGTACCAGCATAAAGGATTCATTGAGCAGTACCAGCATGAAGGATTCATTAAGCAGTACCAGCATGGAGGATTCATTAAGCAGTACCAGCATGGAGGATTCATTAAGCAGTACCAGAATGGAGGATTCATTAAGCAGTACCAGCATGAAGGATTCATTAAGCAGTACCAGAATGGAGGATTCATTAAGCAGTACCAGCATGGAGGATTCATTAACTTCTTCGATATAGGGGCGCTCTTTTAATTTTTGGATAAAAAAACGTTCCCGTTTTAAACAAGATATTTTGTCACGAAAAGATGCTTGACTATGCATATAATTGACAGCTTTGGAAAGAAAACACTCTGACGTTTCCAAAACGGCAAAGATATTTTCTGTGAGTGCCACAGAACTAATGCTACAGGCGAAACCAAGATGAAATTTCATACAGGAAGTGCCCCAGATTTTGAATGCGCTGTGTTCCAATGTCTCCTTATATGGCTGTGAATGCGCCAGGAATGAGCCTACACTTTCTGTCGTTTCCCCAAGGTGTCTGCAGCATTGTGACGTATTTGTAGGCATATCATTGGAAGATTGACCATAATCGTGGTTGGCAGCAGCTAGAACTGTCCCACACACAGGAGCAATGCTTGGATGTCTGCCGCTGTTACAGGTCCCTATATGCTGACCAGGTTCTCTGACAGGGATGATTGCCTTATCATCCACACATAACATTTCACAGTCCTTCTGTCACATACAAGCAAACTGTTTAATGTAGTTCCACTGTACTGCAACAAACTTTGAGTCGTGATGTCCCTTATCACCCAAGACTGGACCATGAACTTGAGGTCAAACCTTCCTGTGTTGTGGAGAGCAAACATGGACCATGGATTCTTGGGTGTAAACTGCAGTCTTAGCCACTGTATTAAATGGGATTTTAGTTTCTGGTAGAAGCCGCTTCTCCACTGTGTCTCAACTGACATAGCAAAAGGTAAATACAAGTACTCCCCATGTCTGTGATCGTTGACCTGCGCTGTGTATTCGTTGAAATATGTCTGTACTTCATCCTAAAAGTGCTAGAATGAGGATTGTGGTTTACCATTCAGCTTCCTTAAATCCAGGATCAGGTCTGGGTCATCACCATCAAGGAGAAACAAGGATACTCTCCGGGTCATCACCATCAAGGAGGGACAAGGATACTCTCCGGGTCATCACCATCAAGGAGGGACAAGGATACTCTCCGGGTCATCACCATTAAGGAGGGACAAGGATACTCTCTGGGTCATCACCATCAAGGAGGGACAAGGATACTCTCTGGGTCATCACCATTAAGGAGGGACAAGGATACTCTCTGGGTCATCACCATCAAGGAGGGACAAGGATACTCTCCGGGTCATCACCATCAAGGAGGTACAAGGATACTCTCTCATCAAGTAGGCCCTGTTCATCATCGTTTGCTGAACTCTTGTCTTCTGTCGGAAAACGATACATTTCTCTCAGGAAGTAGCTGTTCACCTTGGCAGCGTGTGTGTATTTGTACAGCATGTGTGTATTTGCTTGTTGCATTGCTCCAGTGTGGAGTATGTTATTAATTATTTTCTCAGTGTGGAGATGACAGAAACCTGGACTTATGAACACCATTGCTATGTGAGGATACCTTCCATAAGAATACCTTCCATATGAACACCATTGCTATGTGACCACTAGGCTACCTGTTCCAACCAATAGGCTACCTGTTCTAACCAATAGGCTACCTGTTCCAACCAATAGGCTACCTGCTCTAACCAATAGGCTACCTGTTCCAACCAATAGGCTACCTGTTCCAACCAATAGGCTACCTGTTCTAACCAATAGGCTACCTGTTCTAACCAATAGGCTACCTGTTCCAACCAATAGGCTACCTGTTCTAACCACTAGGCTACCTGTTCTAACCAATAGGCTACCTGTTCTAACCAATATTCTACCTGCTCTAACCAATAGGCTACCTGTTCTAACCAATAGGCTACCTGTTCTAACCACTAGGCTACCTGTTCTAACCAATAGGCTACCTGTTCTAACCAATATTCTACCTGCTCTAACCAATAGGCTACCTGTTCCAACCAATAGGCTACCTGTTCTAACCAATATGCTACCTGCTCTAACCAATATTCTACCTGCTCTAACCAATATGCTACCTGCTCTAACCAATATTCTACCTGCTCTAACCAATAGGCTACCTGCTCTAACCAATAGGCTACCTGCTCTAACCAATAGGCTACCTGCTCTAACCAATAGGCTACCTGCTCTAACCAATAGGCTACCTGTTCTAACCAATAGGCTACCTGCTCTAACCATTAGGCTACCTGCTCTAATCAATAGGCTACCTGCTCTAACCAATAGGCTACCTGCTCTAACCAATAGGCTACCTGTTCTAATCAATAGGCTACCTGCTCTAACCAATAGGCTACCTGTTCTAACCAATAGGCTACCTAAGTAATGTATGAATGTATTATCAGTTCATTCATCTTAATTCTATATCCTAACAAGGCATTTAACAAATGAAGACAATACAAATATACAGTGGGGCAAAAAGGGTTTTAGTCAGCCACCAATTGTGCAAGTTCTCCCACTTAAAAAGATGAGAGAGGCCTGTAATTTTCATCATAGGTACACTTCAACTATGACAGACACAATGAGAAAAAAAATAACATTGTAGTATTTTTAATTAATTAATTTGTAAATTATGGTGGAAAATAAGTATTTGGTCAATAACAAAAGTTTATCTCAATACTTTGTTATATTCCCTTTGTTGGCAATGACAGAGGTCAAACGTTTTCTGTAAGTCTCCACAAGGTTTTCACACACTGTTGCTGGTATTTTGGCCCATTCCTCCATGCAGATCTCCTCTAGAGCAGTGATGTTTTCAAATCAAATCAAATCAAATTTTATTTGTCACATACACATGGTTAGCAGATGTTAATGCGAGTGTAGCGAAATGCTTGTGCTTCTAGTTCCGACAATGCAGTAATAACGAGCAAGTAATCTAACTAACAATTCCAAAAAAAAAAACTACTGTCTTATACACAGTGTAAGGGGATAAAGAATATGTACATAAGGATATATGAATGAGTGATGGTACAGAGCAGCATAGGCAAGATACAGTAGATGATATCGAGTACAGTATATACATATGAGATAAGTATGTAAACCAAGTGGCATAGTTAAAGTGGCTAGTGATACATGTATTACATAAGGATGCAGTCGATGATATAGAGTACAGTATCAACGTATGCATATGAGATGAACAATGTAGGGTAAGTAACATTATATAAGGTAGCATTGTTTAAAGTGGCTAGTGATATATTTACATAATTTCCCATCAATTCCCATGATTAAAGTGGCTGGAGTAGAGTCAGTGTCATTGACAGTGTGTTGGCAGTAGCCACTCAATGGGGCTACTGCCAACTGGGGCTGTTGCCAACTACTGCCAACTTGGGGCTGTTGCTGTGCAACACAAACTCCCTCCAAAGATTTTCTATGGGGTTGAGAGCTGGAGACTGGCTAGGCCACTCCAGGACCTTGAAATGCTTCTTACGAAGCCACTCCTTCGTTGCCCGGGCGTGTGTTTGGGATCATTGTCATGCTGAAAGACCCAGCCACGTTTCATCTTCAATGCCCTTGCTGATGGAAGGAGGTTTTCACTCAAAATCTCACGATACATGGCCCCATTCATTCTTTCCTTTACACGGATCAGTCGTCCTGGTCCCTTTGCAGAAAAACAGCCCCAAAGCATGATGTTTCCACCCCCATGCTTCACAGTAGGTATGGTGTTCTTTGGATGCAACTCAGCATTCTTTGTCCTCCAAACACGACGAGTTGAGTTTTTACCAAAAAGTTATATTTTGGTTTCATCTGACCATATGACATTCTCCCAATCTTCTTCTGGATTCAAACTTCAGACGGGCCTGGACATGTACTGGCTTAAGCAGGGGGACACGTCTGGCACTGCAGGATTTGAGTCTCTGGTGGCGTAGTGTGTTACTGATGGTAGGCTTTGTTACTTTGGTCCCAGCTCTCTGCAGGTCATTCACTAGGTCCCCCCGTGTGGTTCTGGGATTTTAGTGATCATCTTGACCCCACGGGGTGAGATCTTGCGTGGAGCCCCAGATCGAGGGAGATTTTCAGTGGTCTTGTATGTCTTCCATTTCCTAATAATTGCTCCCACAGTTGATTTCTTCAAACCAAGCTGCTTACCTATTGCAGATTCAGTCTTCCCAGCCTGGTGCAGGTATACAATTTTGTTTCTGGTGTCCTTTGACAGCTCTTTGGTCTTGGCCATAGTGGAGTTTGGAGTGTGACTGTTTGAGGTTGTGGACAGGTGTCTTTTATACTGATAACAAGTTCAAACAGGTGCCATTAATACAGGTAACTAGTGGAGGACAGAGGAGCCTCTTAAAGAAGAAGTTACAGGTCTGTGAGAGCCAGAAATGTTGCTTGTTTGTAGGTGACCAAATACTTATTTTCCACCATAATTTGCAAATAAATTCATTAAAAATCCTACAATGTGATTTTCTGGAGAAAAAAAATCTCCTTTTGTCTGTCATAGATGAAGTATGAACTATGATGAAAATTTGCACAATTGGTGGCTGACTAAATACTTTTTTGCCCCACTGTAAAGGCCTATCATAGTCTACTCATTCTAGGGATAATATGCTCCCGTTAAAGGGTAATCATTCGAATTTGGTCAAATTAATGTAACACTGGAAAAAGTGCAATCCAATCTCATTTAATGGGTAATAGAGTAGAATATATTAAAAACAAATCTAATTCAAGAATGATTGGCAATACATAATTGTAATAAAATTAAAATGTTGATGAAAAATAATGATTTCATTACCTGAATGCATCTCTATAGCCTAGGCATTAACACAATATTCATACACATATGATTAGGCCTCTCATAGACTAGGCCTTGTAGAAAGAGGGTCAATCAAGTTAGATCTGCCAAATGTAATGTAGCATTGGATAAAATGCATAAATCCAGCCTTAGGTTATACTCTGTCATCATCAAAATAAAACAATGTTGTTTATAGCATGCACAATAAGAAGCGTCAATCTATATAGATCAAGCGTGACCAAATTCCAGCCCAGTAACTTTGCTCACCGCATCATCCTTTGATTGTCTCGTCTGGCTGCCACGAAAAGCCTTGGATCACATCATCCTTTGATTGTCTCGTCTGGCTGCCACGAAAGCCCCCCACCTTCGATCACATCATCCTTTGATTGTCGCGTCTGGCTGCCACGAAAAGCCCCCCACCTTGGATCACATCATCCTTTAATTGTCTCGTCTGGCTGCCATGAAAAGCCCCTCACCTTGGATCACATCATCCTTTGATTGTCTCGTCTGGCTGCCACGAAAAGCCTTGGATCACATCATCCTTTGATTGTCTCGTCTGGCTGCCACGAAAAGCCCCCCACCTTGGATCACATCATCCTTTGATTGTCTCATCTGGCTGCCATGAAAAGCCCCCACCTTGGATCACATCATCCTTTAATTGTCTCGTCTGGCTGCCACGGAAAGCCCCCCACCTTGGATCACATCAAATCAAATGTATTTATATAGCCCTTCATACATCAGCTGATATCTCAAAGTGCTGTACAGAAACCCAGCCTAAAACCCCAAACAGCAAGCAATGCAGGTGTAGAAGCACGGTGGCTAGGAAAAACTCCCTAGAAAGGCCAAAACCTAGGAAGAAACCTAGAGAGGAACCAGGCTATGTGGGGTGGCCAGTCCTCTTCTGGCTGTGCCGGGTGGAGATTATAACAGAACATGGCCAAGATGTTCAAATGTTCATAAATGACCAGCATGGTCGTATAATAATAAGGCAGAACAGTTGAAACTGGAGCAGCAGCACGGTCAGGTGGACTGGGGACAGCAAGGAGTCATCATGTCAGGTAGTCCTGGGGCATGGTCCTAGGGCTCAGGTCCTCCGAGAGAGAGAAAGAGAAAGAGGGAATTAGAGAACGCACACTTAGATTCACACAGGACACCGAATAGGACAGGAGAGGTACTCCAGATATAACAAACTGACCCCAGCCCCCCGACACATTAACTACTGCAGCATAAATACTGGAGGCTGAGACAGGAGGGGTCTTGGATCACATCATCCTTTGATTGTCTCGTCTGGCTGCCACGAAAAGCCCCCCACCTTGGATCACATCATCCTTTGATTGTCTCGTCTGGCTGCCACGAAAAGCCCCCACCTTGGATCACATCATCCTTTGATTGTCTCGTCTGGCTGCCACGAAAAGCCCCCCAAACATCATCCTTTGCCCCCACCTTGGATCACATCATCCTTTGATTGTCTCATCTGGCTGCCACGAAAAGCCCCCCACCTTGGATCACATCATCCTTTGATTGTCTCATCTGGCTGCCACGAAAAGCCTTGGATCACATCATTGTGCAGATGCTGATCAGCTCGAAGTGTGTGCGTGCCGCTGGCGATGTACTTTCCTGGACATGTTAGCTGTTCTCGGCGGCGCATCATCCCTTCAAACGCATTTCGTCGTGATGTGATCGGTTGGCCTATTACTACTGGTATTACCGGTAAAATTAAGTTATTAATCGCAAATCACCATACAGCTGACACACTTCAATTTCATCCATCATTTTGACTTCAATTTGGTTGTCCAAAATACTATCAGATTACACTGCATCTTTGCTGATGAATGCCCTGACCTCTGGCCAGTCAATTGGTTCGATGACATTGTTGTTTTGTCTATTAATCACTTCTAATGAATCTGAAAATGATTCATTATCCATTATTTGAACCAATACTTTGTTTATCATGAGGGACGTCTCACATTTAACCTGGACACATAAATAGTAGGATCAGATCGGCATGAGAGAGAAATGAAACATCTGCACATCGCCTGCGTGTGTGTGTGTGTGTGTGTGTGTGTGTGTGTGTGTTTCACTGTCCAACCCGAGGCTCGAACATGACCTGAGGCTGTTTGGTCTGTTGGGCATCAACTTGGGAAAGCCTCAAAGGAGAGTGGACAGTGCATTATAAATAAATGAGCTGCATATATTGGCCAAAAAATAAGACATAGGATTATTTTTTATTTTTTTTCAGGGTGTGGAGAAAAGTGAGGCAGGGCATCCGTTAAACAGTAATTCAAATTTGTCCGGCCTAAGTGCAATTAGCACAACATTTGTTAAGTTGCAGAATTGCATTCGGAATAAAATAGAACATGGCCCTATTTTTTTTAATCTTAGGTAGTCCGTTCAGAGGGAAGAAGTTGGAATTCAGGGTGGATGGGAAGAGTCAACCGCTATTCTATTAGCCATCTGGAGGGCTCTGACCAGGTAGAGAGATGGAGGGCTCTGACCAGGTAGAGAGATGGAGGGCTCTGACCAGGTAGAGAGATGGAGGGCTCTGACCAGGTAGAGAGATGGAGGGCTCTGCCCAGGTAGAGAGATGGAGGGCTCTGCCCAGGTAGAGAGATGGAGGGCTCTGACCAGGTAGAGATGGAGGGCTCTGCCCAGGTAGAGATGGAGGGCTCTGCCCAGGTAGAGAGATGGAGGGCTCTGCCCAGGTAGAGAGATGGAGGGCTCTGACCAGGTAGAAAGATGGAGGGCTCTGCCCAGGTAGAGAGATGGAGGGCTCTGACCAGGTAGATAGATGGAGGGCTCTGACCAGGTAGAGAGATGGAGGGCTCTGACCAGGTAGAGAGACGGAGGGCTCTGCCCAGGTAGAGAGATGGAGGGCTCTGACCAGGTAGAGAGACGGAAGGCTCTGCCCAGGTAGAGAGGTGACAGTTCTTGCTGTTCCTGCCCCAAGTCCTGACTATCTTTGCCCAACCTATTTTTCTGTGCAACCTTGATATTCCCAAACCAGCAGGTCAAGCAGTAGCACAGAAGGGTCTCAATGAATGATTTATAAAAGAGAACCATGATGGTTAGATCAACATTAAAAAAGTACAGTTTCCATAGAAAATACAGTCTCTGTTGGCCTTTCTTAAAAATAGCATCAGTACACTGATCCCAGGACAGCTTGTTGTCAATGACTAGCCCGAGGTATCTATACTACTCCACTATGTTAACGGGCTCACCTTTTATCAGTGATGGTGTGTGTATGGTAGCGTTCCGTCAAAAGTCAAACTTCAGGTCCTTTGTGTTTGATGTATTTAATATTAGATGGGATGACTCACACCAGACAGTAAAACCATTCAGAGCCAGTCCGTGCTCCATCTCATCCCTTTCGAGAAGACTGACCTAAGCTGTATGGTCAGCATATTTGATCAGGTGGTGCCCTGGGAACTGGCTCTGGCAGCTGTCTGTATACAGTATGTATTGTACTGGTGAAAGAACACTGCCCTGTGGGGTTCCAACTGAAGCAGTGCCCACCTCAGAGAGTGTGTTGCCAACTCGTACCTGCTGAGACCTATCAGTTAGGAAGTTGGTGATCGATGTGATAAGCATCAAGTCCGAAGTCTCCACGAGGACCAACGGATTGATTGTGTGAAATGTAGAGGAGAAATCTGAAAACATGATACGCACGTGGGTTTTACTGCACTCCAAATGCATGTACACCAGATGTAAGAGCGAGAGGATGGCATCATCTGTCTCTCTCTCTGACCGGTATGCAGATTGGAGGGGGTCAAGAGGGTGACTGGTGGTGTTGATGATGTATGCAGATTGGAAGGGGTCAACAAGGTGACTAGTGGTGTTGATTATGTATGCCTTGATGATCTTTTCAAGAGATTTAATCAAGAGAGAGGTCATAGTGACAGGTCTGTAATCATTTGATGCAGACAGATGAGAGGTTTTTGGGACAGGTACAACAATAGATTTTTTCCATAAAGATGGAATTTCCAATGTATCCAGGGACCTCTGAAAGAGAGAGCTGAAGACACCTCTCAGCTGAACAGTGTTTCAAGACACGACCACTGATGTTATCAGGCCCCGGGATCTTTGGAGCACTCGTTGTACGACTTCCTCATCGATGACAAGCACTCTTGGCCAGGGGAGCAGGACGCTTGGCCAGGGGAGCAGGACGCTTGGCCAGGGGTGCAGGGCTGCACTCCAAATGCATGCCCAGGGTAAGAGCAGGGATGGCGCTCTCTGAGCCAGGGGGGTCAAGAGGGTGAGGACGATGTAGCCAGGGGAGCAGGTGACTAGTGGTGTTGATTATGTATGCCTTGAGCCAGGGGAGCAGGACAGGTCTGTAATCCAGGGATGAGCAGGAGAACAATAGATTTTTTCCATAAAGATGGAGCCAGGGACCTCTGAGCAGGAGCGAAGACACCTCTCAGCTGAACAGTGTTTCAAGAGCACTGGACGCTATCAGCCAGGGATCTTTGGAGCACTCGGACGACTTCCTCATCGATGACAGGGCCAGGGGAGCAGGACGCTTAGCCAGGGGAGCAGGACGCTTAGCCAGGGGGACCAGGAGAAGGACGCTTAGCCAGGGGAGCAGGACGCTTAGCCAGGGGAGCAGGACGCTTAGCCAGGGGAGCAGGACGCTTAGCCAGGGGAGCGGGACGCTTAGCCAGGGGAGCGGGACGCTTAGCCAGGGGAGCGGGACGCTTAGCCAGGGGAGCGGGACGCTTAGCCAGGGGAGCGGGACGCTTAGCCAGGGGAGCACGACAGGCCAAGGGACTGGGAGCGACCCCTGTTTCAAAGCAGGTGAAGAACTTGTTTAGTTCATTGGCTGTAGAGGGGCACACCCTCTCATCTGGGCAGGGATCGATATGTTGCCTACCTTTTGAAGGGGGCGTTTGCCATATTCTTAATGCCCAACCAGGCAGACAGAGAGTCTCCCTGTGACATTATCTGTTACACCTTATCCTGTACTGGAGAGTGTCCCTGTGACATTATCTGTTACACCTTATCCTGTACTGGAGAGTCTCCCTGTGACATTATCTGTTACACCTTATCCTGTACTGGAGAGTGTCCCTGTGACATTATCTGTTGCAGATTATCCTGTACTGGAGAGTCTTCCTGTCACATTATCTGTTGCACCTAATCCTGTACCGGAGAGTCTCCCTGTGACATTATCTGTTGCACCTTATCCCTAGTATCCCTGTGACATTATCTGTTGCACCTAATCCTGTACCGGAGAGTGTCCCTGTGTCATTATCTGTTGCACCTTATCCTGTACCGGAGAGTCTCCCTGTGACATTATCTGTTGCACCGTATCCTGTACTGGAGAGTCTGTCTGTAACATTATCTGTTGCAGATTATCCCTGTACTGGAGAGTCTCCCTGTGACATTATCTGTTGCACCGTATCCTGTACTGGAGAGTCTGTCTAACATTATCTGTTGCAGATTATCCTTGTACTGGAGAGTCTCCCTGTGACATTATCTGTTGCAGATTATCCTTGTACTGGAGAGTCTCCCTGTGACATTATCTGTTGCAGATTATCCTTGTACTGGCATCTGGCCTTTTTTTAATCTCTTTGTTCACCTCTCTCTGTGCCTCTTTTCATTCCAGTGGATTCCCGGAGGCAAACACTTGTTTCAATTCTTTGCTCACCCATGGTTTGTTGTGAGGAAATATCTTACATGTTGTTTTGGGGATCACAGAATTCAACATAGCCAGATATAACGTTAGTCAATTCGTTCAGGTCAGCTGATGATTCTTCAAATACATTCCAGGTCGAACAATCAAAGCCTCCCTGCTGTTGATCAATACTGTCGTTGTCCCACACCTGTATCTGATTTTCCATCACCTTCTCTCTTCTGAGTAACTGCCTAGAAGTTGGTCGTAGAAAACCAGTGATATGATCTGATCCAGCCAGTGGAGGTCTGGCCAAGGATGAAAACGCTTTGGGGACCGAGCCGTAACGTGAGTCCATGATCTTATTTTTCCTTGTTAGACGAGTCACATACTGGGTGTAAGTACTCAAAGTGTGCTTTAGAGTACAGCTATTGAAATCCACCTGGATGAATTTGGGCGCATCAGGAGAATTCGCATCAAGCTCTTGAGTGAGGTTAAAAATGATGTCAGCTACATTGACCCTGTTTGCTCTTGGATGGATTTAAACAACAGTCCGAAAAAGCATGGTGAATTCACAG